>NC_090071.1:402500-622455 GCF_038355195.1 Osmerus mordax | reverse complement strand
CACCCTCCTCTCTCCTCTCCACTCCTCCTCACCCTCCTCTCTCCCCTCCTCTCCCCCTCCCCCTCTCTCTCTCCCTCCTTCTCTCTCTCCCCTTTCCCCCTCCCCCCTCTCTCTCTCCCCCTCCCTCCTCTCTCTCCCCTTTCCCCCTCTCCCTCTCTCCTTTCCCCCTCCCCCTCTCTCTCTCCCCATCTCTCCTTCTCTCTCTCTCTTTCCCCCCTCTCAGTCTCTCTGTTGTCTCTCTCTTTGTCCCCTCTCTTCCCCTTGTCCTTATCTGGGTTCTCTGGTTAAGAGCAGGGTGTGAGTGTGTGTGGGTCTGTTAAGAGCAGGGTGTGTGTGTGGTGTGGGTCTGGTTAAGAGCAGGGTGTGTGTGTGGTGTGGGTCTGGTTAAGAGCAGGGTGTGTGGTGTGTGGTGTCGGTTTCCTCGTCTCTGGATGATGAGGCAGGTAAGGCACACAGGACGCCTGAGCTCTCAGCTTTGTGTGTGCGCCGTTTCCACGGTGAAATGGAGCCGCTGCCACTCAACACTTTATTGGTGAGCTTGAGAGGGGAGGGGGGGGGGGGGTTAGGGAGTGAGGGGGGGTTAGGGGGGGGGCTGGGCAGCTGCAGAGCTCACTGGACAGTACCCCCCACACCCCCTTCCCGAGAGAGAGGCACATCCACACAGAGGCAAAGATGAGGGTCCTTAGACACTCTCACTAATCCCCTCTCTTCTCTCTATCTCCTCCCTCTCTCACCTCTCTCTCTCTATCTCTCTCTCCCTCTCTCCCTCTCTCCTATCTCTGTTCTCCCTCTTCTCCTCTCCTCTCTCTCTCCTCTCTCTCTATCTCTCTCTCCCTCTCTCCCCCTCTCTATATCTGTTCTCCCTCTCTCTCCCTCTCTCTCTCCCGTCTCTATCTCTCTTCTCCATCTCTACCCCTCTCTCTCCCTCTCTTCTCTCTATCTCTCTTCTCCTCTCTCTCCCTCTCTCCCTCTCTAACTCTCTTCTCCCTCTCTCTCCCTCTCTCTCCCTCTCTATCTCTCTTCTCCCTCTCTCTCCCTCTCTCTCCCTCTCTTCTCTCTATCTCTCTTCTCCCTCTCTCTTTCTCTCTGGAGCAGACTGTGGAACAGCAAACCATCCAAGCATGACCCAACTCCACACACACCTTCTTTCTTTTCACACACAGATTCTCTCTGTCATTCACACACACACACACACACACACACACACACACACACACACACACACACACACCACACACACACACACACACACACACACACACTACCCCCAGACAGAGTGTCAGGCCACAACTGAGGATACCTGATGTATTTATGAGAATAAGGAAGTGGAGAAGGGCTTTATCTGTGTGTGTGTGTGTGTTACTATATGAGTGTGGGGTGTGACAGGGGTGGTGTTATCTGTGTTGTAGCGTATTAAGGGAGTCTCCAGAACTGATCTGCGAGGTTTGACTGAAACAGGAACTAGAGCAGGTGTCACACCTCCAGGTGCACTCTCTCACAAACACATACGGGAATCATTTCATATTCATGACTTCACAGATCACAGATCACAAAGTGAGAGGAGAGGACTAAACACAACCAACCTGACATGATCCTCACTGATCCTAAACACAGCTACTGTGTGCCTAGACACACTGTGTCCTGTAAACATGCTCAATATACATACCCTTCTCTCTCTCTCTCTCTCTCTCTCTCTCTCTCTCTCTCTCTCTCACTCTCTCTACGTCTCTCTCTCTCTCTCTCTCTCTTCTCTCCTCTCTCTCTCTCTCTCTCTCTGTCTCTCTCTGTCTCTCTCTGTCTCTCTCTGTCTCTCTCTCTGTCTCTCTCTCTGTCTCTCTCTCTGTCTCTCTCTCTGTCTCTCTTATACTTTTTCCTTTGTCCTACCACCCCCTGCTGGTAACAGCTCCTCCTCTCCCAGTGAGAAACACACACACACACACACACTCACACACACACACTTAAGCTACATTTGGAGTTATGGTTACGCCTACAACTCATCTTGAAACACAAAGACAGATCTTATCTGTTATTATTTGTTCCACCAGGCGAAGAGGGTGCCCCTGCCCCACCACCATGCACCATAGCTGGGCATGATAAGCAGAGGAACGGCTGGAGGGCTGGAGGACTGGAGGACTGGAGGGGCTGAAGGACTGGAGGGCTGGAGGGGCCGCAGGGCCGGAGGACCGGAGGACCGGAGGACCGGAGGGCCGGAGGGCTGGAGGGCCGGAGGGCCGGAGGGCTGGAGGTTTGGAGGGCTGGAGGACTGGATGGCTGGAGGGCTGGAGGACTGGAGGGCTGGAGGACTGGAGGGCTGGAGGACTGGAGGACTGGAGGACTGGATGGCTGGAGGGCTGGAGGACTGGAGGACTGGAGGACTGGATGGCTGGAGGGCTGAGGACTGGAGGGCTGAGGGCTGGAGGACTGGAGGGCTGGAGGGCTGGGAGGGCTGGAGGACTGAAGGGCTGGAGGACTGGAGGACTGGAGGACTGGAGGACTGGATGGCTGGAGGGCTGGAGGACTGGAGGACTTGAAGGGCTGGAGGACTGGAGACTGGAGGGCTGGAGGGCTGGAGGACTGGAGGACTGGAGGACTGGAGGACTGGAGGGGGGTGACTGAGTGTTGTAAAAGATCAGCCATCACTAACACATGTGCAGAGAATAAAGGAAGAGAGAGAGAAGTTGAAAGGGAGAGAGAGAGTGTGTGATGGAGAGAAAGTGAAAGAAAGAGAGTCTGAAAGGTTGCAGGACTGAGGAGGGGTGTCCGGGTCACTGACAAGTGGCTGATGGGGGGGGGGAGGGTGTAGTGGGGTGGAACAAGTGCCATAGAGGGCCAGGGATTCTGCTTTTCCCATGGTCCTCTCCCCCCCCCCCCCTGCATGTTGAAATGAACTGATACAGATGAGGGACAGGAAAACAAAGACTGGATTACCTCAGCTCACAACACACACGACACTCACACTCACTACTCACACTCACACTCCTCACACTCACACTCACACTCACACTCCACACTCACACTCACACTCACGCACTCTCACACTCACTCACACTCACACTCACACTCACACCACACACACACACACAGTTTACGGTGCACACCGCACACACACCTCAGACAGACACACACCCAGCAGCAGCACCACTTCACACACACAGTTTACGTGCACACCACACACACACCTCAGACAGACACACCCCCATGGCAGCAGACACACACACACACAGAGGAGAGGAGGTGAAGGAGGAGTAATATGAATGTTTACTTGTTGGATCTTTTATCAGTAGAATTTCTGCGTTTGCTTGTTTTCAATTTCTCTCCCTCCCCTCCCTCCCTCCCTCCCTCCCTCCTCCCTCCCTCCCTCCCTCCCTCCCTCCCTCCCTCCCTCCCTCCCTCCCTCCCTCCCTCCCTCCCTCCCTCCCTCCCTCCCCTCCCCCCCCCCTCTCCCTCCTCTCTCCTGTTATCAGGGAGCAGGTGCTGAGGTATGTAGGGATGTAGTGGTCTGTGTTTAGCTGATTAGAGAGATGATAGATGGAGGGCAGGTGACCTTACCTCCTGACTTAACACAAGGTTGGACATTTGTCTCCTACTGCATCTGCATGCTGCTCCATGTTTACACTCGTTTGTCTCCATATTCTCCAGCAGCAGAGCTTCCAGGAAACACAGATTTAGAATACAAATGTGAACGAACAGGTCAACATAAAATATTCCCTCTTAAACTAATGTACCTAGTTTAATCTAGGACTGGTGCTGAAACAGTGTCTGTCTGCCTGCCTGCCTGCCTGCCTGCCTGTCTGCCTGCCTGTCTGCCTGTCTGCCTGTCTGCTGTCTGCCTGTCTGCCTGTCTGCCTGTCTTACAGTGACCACCAGTGTCTGTTCCAGACTGTTCATCATCCTTTTTCATCCTGACTGTCAGAGGGCTGGAAGTCCTCTCTCTCTGCTGGGAGGGAGAGGGGGGAGGGGGGAGGGGGGAAGGGGGGGGAAGAAAGGGGGGAGGCAGGGGGGGTGACCCCTGAAACAGAGAAGCCTTCGCTCCATTACCCCCAGCAGCATCCCAGGTCATCACACAGTGTCAGCAGACAAGGAGAGATGAGCTTCTGTAAACACACTATTAGAGCTCTGAACCCTCCTCCCATCCTCCCCACCTCCTCCCTCCTCCCCCTCACCTCCTCCCCCCTCCTCTCCCCCTCTCCTCCCCATCACACACACACAGATACACACACAGACACTTCCAGTCCCTAACGAGGTTGCTAATTAACTCTCTCTCTCTCTGACTGGTTTTCATCAGAGGAGCACGTTGCTGGTTTGACAGGAGAAAATTGCCGGGCAATTAAATCATCTGAAGACGACACACTTCAGCCAGCAGAATTAACAGCTAAATATTACATTCATTTCAAAAATGTGATAGTAGAAATATTACTGACTGCTGCACTGCTGAAGGACAGTTCACAGCAGAGAGAGAGGGAGAGAGAGAGAGGGAGAGAGAGAGGGAGAGAGAGAGAGAGAGAGAGAGAGGGAGAGAGAGAGGGAGACGAACAGGAGATAAAGAATGAGGGAGAGAGAGGGAGAGAGAGGGTGACTCCCTATCCCAGTCCCTGTTGCCCCATAGGGCCCAACACACACCCTCACCCTCACACACAGGAGAGCAAGGTCCAGCAGACCTCTGTCTCTGAAAAAGGAGAGAGACTTTGGGGCCCTACTGGGGGCTGAGGGAGACAGAGAGAGAGAGAGAGAGAGAGAGAGAGAAAGAGAGAGAGAGGGAGGGTGTGTGTGTGAGAGAGAGAGAGAGAGAGAGAGAGAGAGAGAGAGAGAGAGAGAGAGAGAGAGAGAGAGAGAGAGAGAGGGAGAGGGAGGGTGTTGTGTGAGAGAGATGGTGTGTGTGAGTTAGAGGGAGAGGTGTTTGTGTGTGTGTGTGTGTGTGTGTGTGTGAGAGAGAGAGAGAGAGAGACAGAGAGAAGAGGGTGTGTGTGTGTTTGTGTGTGTGAGAGAGAGAGAGTGTGTGTGTGTGTGTGTGTGTGAGAGAGAGAAAGACAGAGAGGGTGTGTGTGTGTGTGTGTGTGTGTGTGAGAGAGAAAGACAGAGAGAGAGGGTATGTGTGTGTGTGAGAGAGAAAGACAGAGAGAGAGGGTGTGTGTGTGTGTGAGAGAGAAAGACAGAGAGAGAGGGTGTGTGCGTGTGTGTGCATGACAGAGTGTGTGTTTGGGGCTCTGACAGGGTCTCGGGGCAGGCTGTGTTGAGGAGGTGGTAGTGTGGCTCCAGGGGGCCCACCAGTCCTCAATAGATGGATTAGACCAACGCCCCAGCCTGCAGCTTTGATTGGTCCCTCGCAGATTACACACATGGACGCGTGCGCACACACACACACCCACGGGACAATGAATGCAATCTGTTAATGTGTGCGTCTGTGTGTGTCTGTGTGGTGACTAAATACAGTCACACCAACAGTTAAACGTTAGAATAGTGTCTATATGTCTCATTTGCATCAGTGAATGTGAGGTAATATTGTTATCCATGGACACTACAGGGCTTTTTATAGAACATGTCTTCTATTCCTCAGAATAATGAGAGAGAAAGGTCAGGATTCACATGAGGAGGGTGGGGCAGATTAAGCCAACCTGGTTGCTTTCCTCTCCTCCTTATGCACCAACTCCACAGAATGAGCATGTACAACAAGCCAAAGGGCCTTTTATTACAAATTTAATTCATTTCTCTAGACAACTGTGAAATCTGCCATTGACATTAGTCATTACCCCGAGGCGAACTAAAAGATGATCTCAGTTAATAAATGGTCCCTAACAAGGAGCACTCCTCTCTCTCTCCTCTCTCTCTCTCTCTCTCTCTCTCTCTCTCTCTCTCTCTCTTCTCTCTCTCTCTCTCTTTCTCTCTTTCTCTCTTTCTCTCTCCTCTCCCCCTCATCCCCTCTTCTCTCTCCTCAGTAATGGCAGGGGCAGCTGTTAAGACCACACTGAGCAGACCAGCTCTGTGTCTCTCTGTTCCTGTCTGTGTGTTTGTCTGTCTGCCCCCTCCTCCTCTCTCCTGCCCTCTCCTCCTCCCTCCTCCTCCCTCCTGCCTCTCCTCCTCCCTCCTGCCCCCATCCTCCTCCCTCCTGCCCCCTCCTCCTCCCTCCTGCCCTCTCCTCCTCCCTCCTGCCCCCTCCTCCTCCTCCTGCCCTCTCCTCCTCCCTCCTGCCCCATCCTCCTCCCTCCTGCCCCATCCTCCTCCGTCCTGCCCTCTCCTCCTCCCTCCCTGCCCCCTCCTCCTCCCTCCTGCCCCCTCCTCCTCCCTCCTGCCCCATCCTCCTCCCTCCTGCCCCCCCTCTCTTATGTTCTCCACCCCTCCCCCCTCCTGCCCCTCCTCCTCCATCCTGCCCCCTCCTCCTCCCTCCTGCCCCCTCCTCCTCCCTCCTGCCCCCCCTCTCTTATGTTCTCCACCCCTCCCCCCTCCTGCCCCCTCCTCCTCCCTCCTGCCCCATCCTCTCTCCCTCCTGCCCCCCCTCTCTTATGTTCTCCACCCCTCCCCCCTCCTGCCCCCTCCTCCTCCATCCTGCCCCCTCCTCCTCCTCTTGCCCCCTCCTCCTCCATCCTGCCCCCTCCTCCTCCATCCTGCCCCCTCCTCCTCCCTCCTGCCCCCTCCTCCTCCATCCTGCCCTCTCCTCCTCCATCCTGCCTCCTCCTCCTCCCTCCTGCCTCTCCTCCTCCCTCCTGATGTTGCATTATGCAGTGAGCTGGAGTTAGGCCCCTCCTCCTCCCTCCTGATGTTGCATTATGCAGTGAGCTGGAGTTAGGCCCTCCTCCTCCCTCCTGATGTTGCATTATGCAGTGAGCTGGAGTTAGGCAGGCCTAACCTGCTGGAACATTTCACTTCTGGATGCTGCCTGGTACCAGTCACCGACTACAGAGAAACGGAGGAGAGGAAGAGAGGAGATGAGAGGAGGAGAGAAGGGGAGAGAGAAATGAAAGGGAACGAGAGAGAGGGGGGGAGAGGGGGGGGGAGGGGGGGGAGAGGGGGCGAGAGGGGGGGAGAGAGAATGAGAGAGGGGGAGAGAGAGGGGGGGAGGAGAGGGGGAGAGGGTAATCATCTAGAAGGTCTAGACCAGTGTTCCCAACCAGGGTGCCTCGGCCGTCTGATGAGAGCAAGGGTGCTGTGTAAAAGTCCTTCAACACATTTTTCTTGTAGCTGGATGAGTCGACTGACATTAGTGGGCACGCACACTCAGCTCCTGGCAAATGTTCGATTCGTAGATGGCGACAGCATTAAAGAAACCTTTTTATTTTGTAAATCAATGCCTGACAAAACAACGGCAGAATATATCGTGTGCCACAAAATGTAGAAACTTTTCTAAGGGTGCCATGACTGAAAAAAGGTTGGGAACCACTGGTGTAGACTAACCTGCAGCCTGGCCCATCAGAGACACTAATTCTAGCAGAGGCTTCCCACAATGCAACACAGCACAACACAACACAGCGGTTGCACCAGAGGAAGGCAGTCTAACCCAAACCCATCTCTGTGACATCAAGCTGTAGCACAGAGGGGCTGGTGTTCTGAACACTAGCATGTCCTGCATGGACCTGCTCAGAACACCAGCCCCCAGAGGACATGGTTGATACTGTGATCAAATCACATCAATTTCCATAATAAGAATAATTCTAATATATCACCCATCAAAGACGCTCAGTTTTATTTCAATCTATCACTCAATAATTGTTTCCAGGAAAAGGAACTCTGTTATTAGGATACTGGGGCATGAATATTTGTCTATCTCGAAAATGACAATCCCTGTTTCCTCGTTGGAGAGGATGGAATTGTTCAAACAGTGTTTGCCGGAGAGTTCATCTATTGGAGGAAGCTCACAAAGCAATATGACAGTGTTCCCCGACTCACACATCCAATTTATTGAAGTAACAGAGCAGAAAATGCACTGACAGCTGTAGCACTTTGTTGCGAATTAGTATCTACATTCTAGCCTGGGCGAGAATGAGCCGGGCCTCATTGTGGTCCTGTAATTGGCACAGCCTCCTGGAGCGGGGGGCACAGGCGCTGGTGCAATTACACTAAAGATGGAGGAGTGCAGATGACAGGGTATACTTTCAACATCAGATCACATTTGAGCTTTCAGCCCCACGCCTCAGCTGGGAGAAGATGGAGGGTTGGCGAGGGGGGGTGGGGACTTAGTGGCAGAGGGGGGGGCGGGGGGTAGTGGTTGTTGGGATGGGGGGGCGGGGGGGGCGGGGGGGGTCACCTTCGGGGGGTCATGTATCGTGATGTGCGTGGGAGAGGGAGGCATGTGTTCAGCCATGATTAACCCAGATATTTATCATCATTATTATCACCACCATCGTCATCGCAGAGAGGATTTGGCAGGAAAACTTATGCTAAGTGAACAGTTAACAGATACATTCAGATTTCAGGCCACTCAGAGGCATGTTAGAGCAAACGTATCATGACGTTATTCATGTCATGATTGGCAGAGCTGGTACCACACAAAGCCTGATCTCCTCTTGTTCAAAGTTAAAGAAACAGCAAAATAAAATATTTAAAAAGAATTTGAGGTCATTATTGTTGTCATGGTGGGAGTGGAGTGATGGTGGAGGTGATGGTGGAGGTAAGGAAGGTGTGGGTGGAGGTGAGTGAGGGTGGAGGTGAAGGAGGTGTGGGTGGAGGTGAGTGAAGGTGGAGGTGATGGTGGAGGTGAGGGAGGTGTGGGTGGAGGTGAGTGAAGGTGGAGGTGATGGTGGAGGTGAGGGAGGTGTGGGTGGAGGTGAGTGAGGGTGGAGGTGAAGGAGGTGTGGGTGGAGGTGAGTGAAGGTGATGGTGGAGGTGAGGGAGGTGTGGGTGGAGGTGAGTGAAGGTGGAGGTGATGGTGGAGGTGAGGGAGGTGTGGGTGGAGGTGAGTGAAGGTGGATGTGATGGTGGCGGAGGAGGTGAGAGTGGGTGGAGGTGAGGGTGGAGATGAGTGGAGGTGGGGTGATCACTCTGAGGAAGACATTCTGTCCCAGAGTGTGTGTGTCACACACAGACACACATCTGCATCGGCAGGCAGATTCAGGCTGTTCTTGATGTGACTAGAAAAGCAGCAATGTAGACATGAGTCTCCCTCCATATTACATTCTCCATCATCTTCATTGTTTTCCTTGCGTTTTATGATTTTTTTGTGTGCACTAGACACATTTCAGACTGGGGCCTCCTAAAGTACATGCTCATTTGTTGGCGTTAAGACTTCGTCATGTCGAATTAATTGATAACGTGACACAACTTGTTTTGTCTTTGGATGTGGCGGCAGACTGATTGAGGTCGAGTCTGTGAACAGATATAGATGTGGATAGATGTGGGGGTCAGGTGGCTGAGCGGTTAGGGAATCGGGCTAGTAATCTGAAGGTTTCCAGTTCGATTCCCGGCTGTGCAAAATGATGTTGTGTCCTTGGGCAAGGCAATTCACCCTACTTGCCTCGGGGGAATGTCCCTGTACTTACTGTAAGTCGCTCTGGATAAGAGCGTCTGCTAAATGACTAAATGTGTTGTCATCACCTGCCCTGCGTCACCTGATGACTAAATGTGTTGTCATCACCTGCCCTGCGTCACCTGCCCTGCGTCACCTGCCCTGCGTCACCTGTCCTGCGTCACCTGTCCTGCGTCACCTGCCCTTCTCCTCCAAACAGGGACTTGATTCTTCAAAAACCTCAAACCGGAAATACAAGGATCAGAATCAAGGACCAGACACTAGCCTATCAGCAGAGAGTACACATCCTTCACTCAAGCAGAAGTACACATACTCGTGTTTAAAAATACTTTGGTAAAAGTTGAAGTACTGACTACACTTTTTCACTCAAGTTAAAGTAAAGAAGTGGGGGCTCTGACATATACTGAAGTATAAAGTATCCAGCACTCTGCATCACAATGACCTTATCAAGGTGGAGGGGGGGGGGGGGTACCACCCCCAGGTCACCCCCCAGCCTCCCACAGGTGTGTGTGTGCATGTACTGTGTGTGTGTGTGTGTATGTATGTACTGTGTGTGTGTGTGCATGTACTGTGTGTGTGTGTATGTACTGTGTGTGTGTGTATGTATGTACAGTGTGTGTGTGTGTGTGTGTGTGTGCATGCAGAGTCTCATCTCTGTAGGGACTGACCTTCCTCATACATGCCGGTCCCTCCCATTAATACTGCTTTAATTACACGGAGCCAACCTCCCTCCCCCGCCTCCCCCTCCCCCACCTCCCCCGCCTCCCCCAACCTCCCTCCCCCGCCTCCCGCCTCCCCCCCTCCCCCACCTCCCCCTCCCCCACCTCCCCCCGGCTCCCCCCGCCTCCCCCGCCTCCCCCCTCCCTCGCCTCCCCCCTCCCTCGCCTCCCCCCTCCCCCACCTCCCCCGGCTCCCCCAACCTCCCCCCTCCCCTGCCTCGCCTCCCCCATCTCTCTGCCTCGCCTCCCCCTCCTCACACAGGAACAGATGATGAAAAACAATTTTCAGCTTCCAAAGTCTTTTCACAGATCAAATGATTTTTCCTCTCCTGCACCAATGAGAATCCATCTGTGAGGTAAATTAGAATGGAGAGGATGAGATCATTCTGCCGGTCGCATCACTTCCGAACCCTGGGAGCTGGAACAAGGTGGTCGTGACAGATTGAACTCTGGGTAAACTCAGACCCACACCACAGATCAAATCAGCCGTCACTGTTCAGCACACTGCTTCACAGAGTCCCTCTCTCAGAATGTTGACGTTGTCGCCTGTAACCGTGGCGACGTGGTAACCAAGACGACCGTGGCCCAGAATCCCCCCTCCAGAAGGAGTTCTTCCTGTTAGCATCCAGATGTAATCAGACACTCCACGCCACTAGCATCATTTATCTCTCCTTGGATAATAAAGTACAGTATATTTAACATGTGTAAAGTGTTCCCTAAGCTCCACCTCTGTCTCCTTGATTAATGTAGATTTAATTAAGCGGCACACTAATTAAGCAATAATGACAAGGTGTGCATTTATGCAAAGATAATAGCGTACCTTGGGTGAGGTTTTACCAGGTCAGCCAATCAAAGGGACGCTAACTGAGTCAAGGGACAACAATAGAGGAGCGTTCTATCAACAATAGAGGAGGGTTCTATCAACAATAGAGGAGCGTTCTATCAACAATAGAGGAGGGTTCTATCAACAATAGAGGAGCGTTCTATCAACAATAAAGAAGGGTTCTATCAACAATAGAGGAGGGTTCTATCAACAATAGAGGAGCGTTCTATTAACAATAGAGGAGGGTTCTATCAACAATAGAGGAGCCTTCTATCAACAATAGAGGAGCCTTCTATCAACAATAGAGGAGCGTTCTATCAACAATAGAGGAGCGTTCTATCAACAATAGAGGAGGGTTCTATCAACAATAGAGGAGGGTTCTATCAACAATAGAGGAGACTGATAAATTCTGATATTATGTTCAAGTTCAAGTCTACCTGATCTGGTGATTTAACCTAATTTCAAGGAAAATATATTTCCTAAACAATTGTAATGATGGTCGTACTTTCTGTGTGTCAAAGTCAGTGCTTCAGCCTAGAATAAGGTCTGTCTCAGACGCTGGGTCAGGTCTGTCTCAGACGCTGGGTCAGGTCTGTCTCAGACCCTGACCCTAACCCTGGGTCCCAGCCACACTCTATGGTGATGACTGGAGATAGTTATCATCACTGTTAACATAGTTATCACCTCCAGTGGCCTTGTTGTAATCATTTCAAATTAGCTTAAATTGGTGCTAACATTTCAGTGAGTAAATATGTGTGTAAAACTTGGCAAATACCTTGTTAGAACAGGACCACCGCCATACCAAGTGTCTCAAACACAGCGCACCAGTGGAACACAGATTCTCCCTCAAACAGGAAGTCCCTCGCTGTCATTAATCAGCTGTCCGGCTGGCATCTGCAGGAGGGTGATTTCCCCTGGTGTCAGCGTCAGCAGGGCCGTTAGCGGACGCAGCCCGGCCCCCCCCCCGACCCCCCCCCCCCCGGCCCCCCGGCCTCCATCCCCCGGCCTCCCCCCCGGCCTCCCCCGCGGCCTCCCCCCCCGGCCTCCCCCCCCGGCCTCCCCCCCCGGCCTCCCACCGGCCTCCCCCCCGCTTCCCCCCGGCCTCCCCAGCCATCACACGTGCTCTCACGCCTAGGTACGCGCAGAGGTAAATATGCTTCTGGTGCTGTACCCGTGTCAAATGTCTCCACTTACAGACTCGTGATGTGCGAGAGAGAGGAGAGTTATTTACGCTGATTAATGACACCCGGCTCAGAGCGCCGTGTAGGAGCGCTGCGCCTGGACACCAATGACAAATAAATCTATCAATCATAACACAGATTCTAATCCCGAACCATCAGGCGGACTTGCAACCTAAACACTTTGTCATTGACTCCCCCCTCCCCCTCCCACCACAATCACTCTTACCTTCTGGTTCCACAGCACAGTATGGGCCTAGTGTGAGCATGCAGCTCTGCAGTGTTATTGAGAAAACTGCAGACTAAAAGGCATTTGTGACTATATGATGTTCATATTGATGTCCAGATGTGTTTGTTTAAAAGGTGTTTTCCGCCAATGAGGTCGGTACGGCAACAGCACTGTAAACACAAGATCACAGGAAGATTATTAAACGCCACTTCGGTTGTTACAACAGTTAGTGAGACACGACCCGCACACTGTTTCACACCCAAGAGGAACAGCGATCCTTACTTCACACCTCCCATCCTCTACTTCCCAGAAGAACTTGAACAGAACTGCAACAGCAGGCCTCTGTCAAATACATGAACTTAAGTGCATGAAGACATTCTTAACTTCCTCTGCATGGTACTTCAGTCCACAGCAGCAGAGAGGATGTGCAGGACTCTGATCTGCATGCAGGACTCTGATCTGCATGCAGGACTCTGATCTGCATGCAGGACTCTGATCTGCATGCAGGACTCTGATCTGCATGCAGGACTCTGATCTGCATGCAGGACTCTGATCTGCATGCAGGACTCTGATCTGCATGCAGGACTCTGATCTGCATGCAGGACTCTGATCTGCATGCAGGACTCTGATCTGCATGCAGGACTCTGATCTGCATGCAGGACTCTGATCTGCATGCAGGACTCTGATCTGCATGCAGGACTCTGATCTGCATGCAGGACTCTGATCTGCATGCAGGACTCTGGTCTCCATGCAGGACTCTGGTCTGCATGCAGGACTCTGATCTGCATGCAGGACTCTGATCTGCATGCAGGACTCTGGTCTCCATGCAGGACTCTGGTCTGCATGCAGGACTCTGGTCTGCATGCAGGACTCTGGTCTCCATGCAGGACTCTGGTCTCCATGCAGGACTCTGGTCTCCATGCAGGACTCTGGTCTCCATGCAGGACTCTGGTCTCCATGCAGGACTCTGGTCTGCATGCAGGACTCTGGTCTGCATGCAGGACTCTGGTCTGCATGCAGGACTCTGGTCTCCATGCAGGACTCTGGTCTCCATGCAGGACTCTGGTCTCCATGCAGGACTCTGGTCTCCATGCAGGACTCTGGTCTCCATGCAGGACTCTGGTTTCCATGCAGGACTCTCATCAAGTTAGACATGACATGCGTCTCAAACAACGTTTCTGATTCCAGCGCTTCTCAAAGATCTGTTAGAGGTTGACGCTGGTACAAATGGAGGGTGAATTCAATATAAAATCCTAAGCTGTTATTCAATTAAACATTTAGCACTGAAATTCAATTACGCAATAATGACTAATAGAAGAGATCACCAATAGAGGCTACTCCCAGACAGTAACTCAGATTGATATCCCATGTGCTGTTTCTTTCAGAAGTGTCCCTGGATTGAACACAATGGCCACTTTCCAGAAACCGCTGGCTGGGAGCTTGTTTCCATGACGAGTCGTCATGACGTCTCAGTGGCTGTTAGAGAGACAGCCTTGCAGTCCAGCGCTCCGGTGTGAACCAGCAACGCGAACGGAAAACTAATAAGATCTTGCAGGAGGAAAACGATGATTATCTTTAATCACCAACCTGCCTCTAGTGGCGCCCCATATTATCCAGCACCTTCATTCCTTATAAAAATATCTATCACACACAATGCAGGAGTGATGAGCAGAGACGAGGCCAGAGATGGCTGCAGAATGCCGATGGCCTCATTACCTGTCAGCACATTGTAACTGGAAATGGGTTCCTTCAGGTTTTGTTTGCTCAGGCAATTACAATAAACTCACTGCTTGACACGCTGTTTGCACAGATGTAAAGCATTAATAAACATGAGCTCTAATCTGAATTATTGAACCACTCGCCTTAATTCCGACAATGGATTTTGCACCCAGAGGGATGAGATGGACGAGGAGAAATTAGGGATGAGGAGGGATGAGGAGGAAGGATCCACTAGAGAGGAGAGGAGGAGAGGAGAGGAGGAGAGGAGGAGAGGAGGAAGGATCCACTAGAGAGGAGAGGAGGAGAGGAGAGGAGGAGAGGAGAGGAGGAGAGGAGGAGAGGAGGAAAGGAGAGGAGGAGAGGAGGAGAGGAGGAAGGATCCACTAGAGAGGAGAGGAGGAGAGGAGAGGAGGAGAGGAGGAGAGGAGGAGAGGAGGAGGGGAGAGGAGGAGAGGAGGAAGGATCCACCAGAGGGTTAGAGGAGGAATCTCATTGAAGCTGTTCCCCTCCAGCATGGCAGCAGACACAGCAGAGGGTTAGGTAAGCCTAATAAACTCACTATCACAATATCAGTTGCCACCTGGAGTTTTTCAGACAACAAACCCAACAGATAACATGCCATATTAAATACAGTACAGAGTATGACGATCAAATATCTGACGATGTGTCCAGTCTTAACTTTTTGCCCTCAGTAGCAGGTTGTAGCATTGCCCTAAGTCAGGCCTGACCCTAACCCTGATCCTGACCCTAACCCTGATCCTAACCCTGATCCTAACCCTGATCCTGACCCTAACCCTGATCCTAACCCTGATCCTGACCCTAACCCTGATCCTGACCCTAACCCTAACCCTGATCCTGACCCTGACCCTGACCCTAACCCTGATCCTGACCCTAACCCTGATCCTAACCCTGATCCTGACCCTAACCCTGATCCTGACCCTAACCCTAACCCTGATCCTGACCCTAACCCTGATCCTGACACTAACCCTAACCCTGATCCTGACCCTGACCCTGACCCTAACCCTGATCCTGACCCTAACCCTGACCCTGAACCTGACCCTAACCCTGATCCTGACCCTGATCATGACCCGTCCTCCAGCACTTCCTCTCCTCACATCAAGGTTCCTCCTGAGTTCCTGGGACAGCGCTGGGCAGGAGAGATCTACCAGCCTTCCCAGACAGCGCTGGGCAGGAAAGATCTACCAGCCTTCCCAGACAGGGCTGGGGAGGGGATATCTACAAGCAGAATGCACAAGCAGCATTTTTGTCTCTCTTTTTCCCCCAAGAAGTCTTAAGATGTTCAAAAGGCATACCAGAGGATGGGCTGGCTGTTCTGTGGAATCAAAAAGACTCCACGGACTTTGATCACCTGTATTTTATTCGATGCAAAATTACTGCACAGGGTTCTGTGACTTCCAGACATGAGTGAAACTGGAAGCAGGAGAATAATGTACACAGACGCCGACAGGAAATGAAAGAAGTCTTTTGTGAGTTCTTTGATTACAGTAAGGCATTGTGATTGCTGAGCAGGCTGAATGAAGCGTGAAACGCAGAGAGAGAAAGAGTGAAAGAGAGAGACAGGGAGGGTGGGAAACAAGGAGAATCAGATCAGGATGAGAGAGAAAGACAGAGAGCAGAGAGACATCACATTATCTCCCTCCATGATCTTCTGTATAATCTCAGTTTCTAGACAGGATGTCATGTTATTTTGAATAGTCTGTAACTTTGTCTATTACCGAGAAATAATAAAATATCAATCTTCTTTTGACACTGTCACCACTATGAACATTAGTTGATTGGCTTATGAATTCAATGTTTGGTTTATGAATGAACAGTTTGCAGAGCGACTTCCTAATTCTAAGTTACACTGAAGTAACAACAAGGAAGTGATGAGAAGGGCTGAACAGTGCATTGTGGGATAACCATCAGAGAGAGATCCTCACAGCTGCCTGCTGATTGGGAGTTGAGTTAGGCTCCTCCTTCCTAAGTACTATTTCCCAGCCAGGCAGACGCACAGTCCTGCACCTGGGAACCAGACCTTCCAGACAGGAAGTCCCACATGAGGGTCAACATGCACACACCTGCACACACCTGCACTCACCTGCACACACCTGCACTCACCTGCACACACCTGCACTCACCTGCACACACCTGCACTCACCTGCACTCACCTGCACTCACCTGCACACACCTGCACACACCTGCACTCACCTGCACACACCTGCACTCACCTGCACACACCTGCACACACCTGCACTCACCTGCACTCACCTGCACCAGATCTCCTGTAACACAACAGGAATGCATACAACAACCTCACTGATCAGCTGAACTTCCCCAGACCCTTCCCACCTATCAGGTTGTTAAAAAGTTTAGAGTGCGTACATGTGTGTGTGAGACAGAGTGATTATGTGTGAGTGAATGTGTGTGTGTGCATGCAGCATTAGCATATCACTGTTTACTCCAGAGTTCCAGCGAGCGTGTGTTCTCTCCTTGGGGAGAGCTGCTTGAAGTCAACACTGCAGCTGCTTGGAGTGTGTGTGTGTGTGTGTGTGTGTGTCAACACTGCAGTCAGTGACAGTATGATAATGAGGAGATTCATTATTTTTTCCAAACTCCGCCTTTTGGAAGTCCTCAGATCTCCATCACTCCTCTCTCAACACAGCCACTTCCCTCCTCCTTCCCTCCTCCTTCCCTCCCCTCCTCCATACCTCCTCCTTCCCTCCCCTCCTCCATCCCTCCTCTCCTCCATCCCTCCCCTCCTCCTTCCCTCCCCTCCTCCATCCCTCCTCCTTCCCTCCTCCTTCCCTCCTCCTTCCCTCCCCTCCTCCATCCCTCCTCCTTCCCTCCCCTCCTCCATCCCTCCTCTCTTCCATCCCTCCCCTCCTCCTTCCCTCCCCTCCTCCATCCCTCCTCCTTCCCTCCTCCATCCCTCCCCTCCTCCATCCCTCCCCTCTTCCATTCCTCCCCTCTTCCATTCCTCCTCCATCCCTCCTCCATCCCTCCTCCATCCCTCCTCCAGCCCTCCTCCAGCCCTCCTCTAGCCCTCCACTCCTCTTCGAACACTGGCTCCTCCCCCCTCCGCAGCACTGACTTATATCTCATCAGATGACAGCCCCTCCATCACAGCTAGATGTTCTGCATACAGGACTGTCGCCACATCTTCAGCCTGCTTCTCATTCACACACAGAGGAGACAGAACTGGCCTGCAGTCAAACGACGCAGACAACACAGTTAAACTACAGGACCAGAAACCACACAGTTAAACTACAGGACCAGAACCCACACAGTTAAACTACAGGACTAGAAACCACACAGTTAAACTACAGGACTAGAACCCACACAGTTAAACTACAGGACCAGAACCCACACAGTTAAACTACAGGACCAGAACCCACACAGTTAAACTACAGGACCAGAACCCACACAGTTAAACTACAGGACTAGAAACCACACAGTTAAACTACAGGACTAGAACCCACACAGTTAAACTACAGGACCAGAACCCACACAGTTAAACTACAGGACTAGAAACCACACAGTTAAACTACAGGACTAGAAACCACACAGTTAAACTACAGGACCAGAACCCACACAGTTAAACTACAGGACTAGAAACCACACAGTTAAACTACAGGACCAGAACCCACACAGTTAAACTACAGGACCAGAACCCACACAGTTAAACTACAGGACTATACCACACAGTTAAACTACAGGACCAGAACCCACACAGTTAAACTACAGGACTATACCACACAGTTAAACTACAGGACCAGAACCCACACAGATAAACTACAGGACCAGAACCCACACAGTTAAACTACAGGACTAGACCACACAGTTAAACTACAGGACTAGACCACACAGTTAAACTACAGGACTAGACCACACAGTTAAACTACAGGACTAGACCACACAGTTAAACTACAGGACTAGACCACACAGTTAAACTACAGGACTAGAAACCACACAGTTAAACTACAGCACTATACCACAAGGTATCTAGTTAACGACCAGATTGTGATGAAGTGCCGGTACCTTCAGTAGCGTTCATGACGGAGGCACATAGGAAGCACTGGAGATGTAAGGAGTGTTTCTCTCCTGTAATAACATCAGCCCAGACAGGAGATGTAAGGAGTGTTTCTCTCCTGTAATAACATCAGCCCAGACAGCAGATGTAAGAAGTGTTTCTCTCCTGTAATAACATCAGTCCAGACAGGAGATGTAAGAAGTGTTTCTCTCCTGTAATAACATCAGTCCAGACAGGAGATGTAAGAAGTGTTTCTCTCCTGTAATAACATCAGCCCAGACAGGAGATGTAAGAAGTGTTTCTCTCCTGTAATAACATCAGTCCAGACAGGAGATGTAAGAAGTCTTTCTCTCCTGTAATAACATCAGTCCAGACAGGAGATGTAAGATGTGTTTCTCTCCTGTAATAACATCAGCCCAGACAGGAGATGTAAGAAGTGTTTTTCTCCTGTAATAACATCAGTCCAGACAGGAGATGTAAGAAGTGTTTCTCTCCTGTAACAACATCAGTCCAGACAGGAGATGTAAGGAGTGTTTCTCTCCTGTAATAACATGGGTCCTGACAGGAGATGTAAGGAGTGTTTCTCTCCCGTAATAACATCAGCCCAGACAGGAGATGTAAGAAGTGTTTCTCTCCTGTAATAACATCAGCCCAGACAGGAGATGTAAGAAGTGTTTCTCTCCTGTAATAACATCAGCCCAGACAGGAGATGTAAGAAGTGTTTCTCTCCTGTAATAACATCAGTCCAGACAGGAGATGTAAGGAGTGTTTCTCTCCTGTAATAACATGGGTCCTGACAGGAGATGTAAGGAGTGTTTCTCTCCCGTAATAACATCAGCCCAGACAGGAGATGTAAGAAGTGTTTCTCTCCTGTAATAACATCAGCCCAGACAGGAGATGTAAGAAGTGTTTCTCTCCTGTAATAACATCAGCCCAGACAGGAGATGTAAGAAGTGTTTTTCTCCTGTAATAACATCAGTCCAGACAGGAGATGTAAGAAGTGTTTCTCTCCTGTAATAACATCAGTCCAGACAGGAGATGTAAGAAGTGTTTCTCTCCTGTAATAACATCAGCCCAGACAGGAGATGTAAGAAGTGTTTCTCTCCTGTAATAACATCAGTCCAGACAGGAGATGTAAGAAGTCTTTCTCTCCTGTAATAACATCAGTCCAGACAGGAGATGTAAGATGTGTTTCTCTCCTGTAATAACATCAGCCCAGACAGGAGATGTAAGAAGTGTTTTTCTCCTGTAATAACATCAGTCCAGACAGGAGATGTAAGAAGTGTTTCTCTCCTGTAACAACATCAGTCCAGACAGGAGATGTAAGGAGTGTTTCTCTCCTGTAATAACATGGGTCCTGACAGGAGATGTAAGGAGTGTTTCTCTCCCGTAATAACATCAGCCCAGACAGGAGATGTAAGAAGTGTTTCTCTCCTGTAATAACATCAGCCCAGACAGGAGATGTAAGAAGTGTTTCTCTCCTGTAATAACATCAGCCCAGACAGGAGATGTAAGAAGTGTTTCTCTCCTGTAATAACATCAGTCCAGACAGGAGATGTAAGGAGTGTTTCTCTCCTGTAATAACATGGGTCCTGACAGGAGATGTAAGGAGTGTTTCTCTCCCGTAATAACATCAGCCCAGACAGGAGATGTAAGAAGTGTTTCTCTCCTGTAATAACATCAGCCCAGACAGGAGATGTAAGAAGTGTTTCTCTCCTGTAATAACATCAGCCCAGACAGGAGATGTAAGAAGTGTTTTTCTCCTGTAATAACATCAGTCCAGACAGGAGATGTAAGAAGTGTTTCTCTCCTGTAATAACATCAGTCCAGACAGGAGATGTAAGATGTGTTTCTCTCTTGTAATAACATCAGCCCAGACAGGAGATGTAAGAAGTGTTTTTCTCCTGTAATAACATCAGTCCAGACAGGAGATGTAAGAAGTGTTTCTCTCCTGTAATAACATCAGCCCAGATCCTCCTGCCTTCCAGGCCCTCATTAGCTGACGGGAGACCAAGGATATACAGCACAATGTTTCCCTTTAATTGAATTGGACAATGGATTGAATTAATAAACTGCACCAATATTTACTCAGTAGCAAACGGCTTCAGCTCATTACTCTTGTATGGATTTCTCCCATCGCGGTGTTTACCAGTGTAACTTAATAACAGCTTTATTTGTTTGCACCTGGCTTGCAATCATTTCTTCACGGCATTGTGCTTTGAAGATTTCCATTAAAGTAGATTGAGTATCTGCTAGTGCAGAGCGGGGCTGACTCTACTCTGTGTCCACAGAAGCCAAATGAACATCATCACATCCTCACCTGATCACTGGAATATTGTTTCATGGCCTACAGTCCCTTTATTCCAGAGAAACTAACCTGAGAGGGGTTAATCTGGTCCTTTATTCCACAGAAGTTCTAACCAGGGTTTAACAAAATGGCTGAGGCAACAGAAATCTCTTAAACGGTGTTCCGTGATCTGTGCTGTGTGACACGCTAGTGCTGGTACGAGCACGCTGTCCCTCCAGGAAACAGGAGCGGATCATCCAGAACAACGCAGGGTGCGTCGCTGAGTATTTATGTAATTAGCCACAGTTGCAAAAAAGTGAAAGGGTTCACCGGCCAGTCGTGAACAGCATCTTCTCTCCGGCAGCGCAGAGCCCCAGAGGCACCATGTCTCCTCAGACGAGGGCTGGTTTTAATATGTCACGGCTGGCTGGCCGAGAGGGGCTGGACGGCGGGGGACACCAGCAGACCTGCTGCTCCTACCTGGGCAGGCGTCATGGTCCAGGGCCTTCTAATTTAAATGGGGAGTTGCACATATTTCATAGGAACGTCTTGTCTTGGAACTGAGGGCTGGAGGGGCTGGGGGTGTAGAAGAGCGGGGGAGGAGGGGATGGAAATATAGACAGACAGACATATGTGGACCCCGGGGTACCAGTGTGGTTGACCAGTGGTGTCCCAGCTGAGGTGAGCTCCCTGTCCTTAGGGCTGCAATAATGTGGTTTCCTGATCAATACTGGCTGCCCAGAGCAGAGCAGACACTCTCTCTCTCTCTCTCTCTCTCTCTCTCTCTCTCTCTCTCTCTCTCTCTCTCTCTCTCTCTCTCTCTCTCTCTCTCTCTCTCTCTCTCTCTCTCTCTCTCTCTCTCTCTCTCTCTCTCTCTCTCTCTCTCTCTCTCTCTCTCTCTCTCTCTCTCTCTCTCTCTCTCTCTCTCTCTCTCTCTCTCTCTCTCTCTCTCTCTCTCTCTCTCTCTCTCTCTCTCTCTCTCACACACACACACACACACACACACTCACACAGCGACATTGACCTCTGGCCCTTGACATTTGCTCTGTGACGGTGTGTCTGGTGGTGTATGGATTATGTCTGGTCTGACTGGGTCATGGTTGCCTTGTGATTACCTTGTGTTGTTTCACATCTACAAGAAGCAAACATGATTCCGACCACAATTAAGAAAAGCAATCAGGCAGTCAAACAACAGTCTTGTTTTGTAATTCAGGACACTATTGACACACTAAGCGTTCCACGGCCCGCCAGAAGTGAAAAGGTTCTAGAAAAACTTTGAAAGGTTGAGAAAATATTTGCGAGAAAAAAATGCCCAAAACATTTGCATCATTGGTGAGTACTTGATGAGCACTATACTCTAGGACTGAACTATACTCTTCTGTACTTTATTAAACTCTGCTGAACTCTGCTCTGCTTTAATTTCCTCTCCTCCTCTCTCCTTTCCTCTCCTCCTCTCTCCTTTCCTCTCCTCTCCTCTCCTCCTCTCTCCTCTGTCCTTTCATTGTGTGTGTGATTTTTTTTTGTTGGAACGGTCAAAAATATATTTGAGAAAAGGTTTAGCAAAAAACTTTTTGAAAGGTTACTGGGCATCCCAGTCACAGGGTCAGAGCTACAAATATCATCCTTTAGAAAGTTTTTCACATTATTTAGTGTCATATAAACTGTCAAAATTGACAAAAAAAACTTGATAGCAATTTATCTAAAAGGAATAATTCTCTTTGTGTATTTGACACATTGGGAATGTATTTCTTTAGGAAGTTTGTGTCATTATTCCTATGTATGTTGTTGGGCTGTTAATATCCACACACTGCAACCTGTTGCCACGGTATCAAAAATGAAACAGCGGATCTTTGATGTCGGTCAACGCTGGGCCCATGAAACACATCAGAGTCTCTTCAGCAAATTGAGTTTGTTGTGAATACAAGTACCTGCCACATGTAATACTGAACACATGATCCAAAATTGATTTTTGATCCCAGTAAAATGAGCAAAGATGTCTGTAACAACAAAAATAGGAAGGGGAAAAAATCCATAACCCTTGGAAGCTCAAACCTTCTCCTGGGTCCAGAATACATCATCCTCTTCCTCTGGCACCGGCTTCTCCTCCACAAGCTGTTTTCATGTAAAGAAAAACCTAAAGTCTTGACCTCCAAGCCAGCCGCCTCAGGCCATCCACAGATTGCAAGTTTTCCATGCTTCATCCTTGGGGAGGGACACAAATCAAAGCCCATAAATATTTCATCACTGTTTCTTGCTCCCCAGACCTCTTGCTAATACACTTGCCTCTTCTGCCAAGCAAATCCTGCGTGTTTACACTTGCCACTAAGTGTCACACTTAAAATGCAGGACCTTAATGAGCAGGCCCAAACCAGCCTCCGTATGCAGGACCTTAATGAGCAGGCCCAAACCAGCCTCCGTATTGCCCATTGAAATGTTCTGCCAAGCAGCAGAACCGTCTTCATTCAAAAGACTCCTGAATTCACACGTCTGACAGGCAATATTTTGTGAGGAATACTGTTCCAAAAAATCCTCCTTTCTGCTTCAGTCAGACGCTCATCAACTAAGACTCCAGCTCAACTGCAGAAGCATGAAGGAACACGGAGGTTCAGATGAACAGAAAGATGCTTCTTGACATCTGCTCACCGTCTGAAGAGTCTGGGACAAGGCCACACATGTTTCAAAACATGAAAATGACTTCATTATCGGGAAATATGCATGAACACTGCAGAGTCCAGTCATGACTGACTGGAACAATCTGAGAATGTCATGGAACTCAGTTTACACACGCACACACAAAAGAACACCCCAAAATGTAAAATGTAACTGTATACTGTACCAGAATGTGTTCATCTGGTGATGCATGCTGGGCTGTTAGGTCAGGACTGTACTCTGAATTCACTTCTTGTCCTGTAACACATGAAGCACTCTGAATTCACTTCCTGTCCTGTAACACAGGAAGCACTCTGAATTCACTTCCTGTCCTGTAACACAGGAAGCACTCTGAATTCACTTCTTTTCCTGTAACACAGGAAGAACTCTGAATTCACGTCTGGCTCTCGTGCAGGGATCAGAAGAGGCTTTTAGCATGAAATCGTTGCAGCTTAAAGGGATTCTGTTGAAATATGAGTGTGACAATTACTCTATCATGAACAAAACATGAGAATTAAAATAAATGACTGCAACAACAAACAAATTGGCAAACTTCCATGTACCCCATTTAGATGGGAGGGATGGAGCAGCAGAAGAAAGGGTGAAAAGTTTAAACTGCACCAGAGTCCAAACTTTCTCTTCACACTCTCTTTAGCTGTGCAGGGGCAATGTGGTTCCAGGGAGGTGTGTTCGTGAGCTTGTAAACAATGATAGCATCGGCAGCTATCAGAGGTAACAGATACAAACAGCTCTGTTCTCCATTAGGTGAAAAAAAAAATCTCAGTTAATGAACAGAATTGTTATGGTGTTTTCAGGAAAGCAAGAGAGAGAGAGATAAAACAAGAGAGAGAGACAATGTAGAACAGAAGGCGTATGAGAGTGGAGGTTGATTGGTTTGGATAATGTCCAACAGTTCCATTTAAAGATTGTATGAGAATCTCGTCATTGTGGCTATCCTCTGAGATGTTCCTCTGCATGTTGTGTGTGGTAGAAGGAGAGTTATGAGAGAACTACAAGAGTAACACTTATCTCTCGACACCTGACAACCTGCCTCCTCAAAACCCTAAAGTTTATTAGGAGTTTAAATCTGCTCTGCACTCTCTCTAGAACAATGGATCCTGGAGAAAAATCAGCTGTCAGTCCTGTCCTCTCCTGTCTTACTCTCTTGCACAGGTACATTAATACAATCCCAAAACCTCAAACCCACCACCTCCTAAATCCCAAATATTTGTTGTCCCAGTTTCCTGATGAGGGTCCAGATCCAAAAAGATCGAAAGCAATCACCATTAGAGAGAGATGAAGAGAGAGAGGAATGGAGAGATGAAGAGAGAGAGGGATGGAGAGATGAAGAGAGAGAGGGATGGAGAGATGAAGAGAGAGAGGGATGGAGAGATGAAGAGAGAGAGGGATGGAGAGATGAAGAGAGAGAAGGATGGAGAGATGGAGAGAGGGATGGAGAGATGAAGAGAGAGAGGGATGGAGAGATGAAGAGAGAGAGGGATGGAGAGATGAAGAGAGAGAAGGATGGAGAGATGGAGAGAGGGATGGAGAGATGAAGAGAGAGAGGGATGGAGAGATGAAGAGAGAGAGGGATGGAGAGATGAAGAGAGAGAAGGATGGAGAGATGAAGAGAGAGAGGGATGGAGAGATGAAGAGAGAGAGGGATGGAGAGATGAAGAGAGAGTGGGATGGAGAGATAAATAGAGAGAAGGGATGGAGAGATAAAGAGAGAGAAGGATGGAGAGATGAAGAGAGAGAGGGATGGAGAGATGAAGAGAGAGAAGGATGGAGAGATGGAGAGAGGGATGGAGAGATGAAGAGAGAGAGGGATGGAGAGATGAAGAGAGAGAGGGATGGAGAGATGAAGAGAGAGAAGGATGGAGAGATGGAGAGAGGGATGGAGAGATGAAGAGAGAGAGGGATGGAGAGATGAAGAGAGAGAGGGATGGAGAGATGAAGAGAGAGAAGGATGGAGAGATGAAGAGAGAGAGGGATGGAGAGATGAAGAGAGAGAGGGATGGAGAGATGAAGAGAGAGAGGGATGGAGAGATGAAGAGAGAGAAGGATGGAGAGATGAAGAGAGAGAGGGATGGAGAGATGAAGAGAGAGAGGGATGGAGAGAGCAGTGGTGACATGGTGGAGTTTCAATGCCCCCCTCCCCCCTGTGTGTGTGTGCAATTTAACTGGCAGATCGATACCAACGAGCAGTTAGTGGCGCTCCTCTCTCTGCTGTCTCCCCGGACCCTCTCTCTCTCTCCTCCCCTCTCTCTATCGCTCTCTCTCTCTCCTCCCCTCACTCTATCTCTCCCTCCTCCCCTCTCTCTCTCTCTCTCTCCTCCTACCTCTCTATCTCTCTGTCTTCACACCAAGTACATTTCAAAATATTCCAGAGTGTTTGAGTCCTGAAGAGAAATAGTCCTTGAGAATGGTTGTTGACATCTGTCTCTGGATCTCCCCAACCAGGTTGGGGGTCACAGTGGCCAGCCAGCTGGGCTGTGGGGTCAGGGGTGAAAGGTCAGATGCTGGCCCAAGGTCAAGGTGACAGCAGGATATCTCTGGAGGGTGGCCTAGGAGGAGATCAATACCATTAAAAAGTCTGTCTGATCTATCACTCCCCCTCCTCCACTCTCTCTTACTCTCTCCTCTCTCCTTCCCATCCTCCACTCTCCCTCACTCTCTCCTTCCCCTCCTCCACTCTCCCTCGCTCTCTCCTCTCTCCTTCCCCTCCTCCACTCTCCCTCACTCTCTCCTCTTCCTCCCCTCCTCTCCCCCTCTTTCTTTTTCATAGCCAGCCTCCTTCTGCTCTAATAGCTTCTCTATTTTCACTCTGTCTTCACAGTCCTCTCCTATTCATTCTTTTGTGAATCCATTTACTCATTCGTTGCCTCTCTCTCTCTGTCTCTCCCTCTATGTCTCTCCCTCTCCTACCAGGAACGTTATCCAGATCCCTGCCCTCTCGCTGGGTCCTGGAAACTGGACAGGCGGAGATAAGTTAGGGCCGCATTGTTTGAACAGCGTTTTTATTAAGCTGGCTCCCTCTTTAATATTTACATTGGTGCATCTGAGGCTTCCAACTCGCTTTTGGCAATTACACACATGACCAAGTCGATAGCCACAGAAACAGCGGAAAAAACACTTTATCGTGCAAGACAGGGGGACTGCTTCCTGTGCTGCCGACCCGGCCATTGATGTCGTTTGCATTTCAATTAAAAAAAGGGTGAAATAGTCGTCTTTTATTCAGAGTCAACGTTGTATGAATGAGCCTCTGAATGCAGACAGAATAACAATACAAGACATCTCGCAGGAATTTAGTTTCACAAATGCAATATTGGCTTGTTACCTTCTTATATGAAAGCATTATAACGCCCATCGAGAGAGCTTGTAACATCAAAAGCTATTCACCAGCAAACACTCACCACATCAAATTATCCTGTCAACACAGACGGATGTTATATCCGACGCAATCTGATTTAGAAATGTTTGAGGTTCGTATTTTTTATACATAACTCTGCCCTCTTCACTGTCTAGATGCGGACACTGTAATGTTTTAAAAACGACTCAGTCAAATAAAACACTCAGAATTTTCCCTTCACGCTCTTGAAAGTTCCAATCAGTTGGATGAATTTTCCATGAGAGCCCTTAAGAGTCAAATTATGAATGATAACCTCAACGTAAACAATCAAACTCTAAACAAACAAATGAACACACATACACACACACACGCACACACACACACGCACAGGATGTAGCCGGAGTCTGTGTGTCTGTGTGTGTGTGTGTCTGTGTGTGTGTGTGTCTGTGTGTGTGTGTGTCTGTGTGTGGGTGTGTCTGTGTGTGTGTGTGTGTGTGTGTGTCTGTGTGTGGGTGTGTCTGTGTGTGTGTGTGTCTGTGTGTGTGTGTGTCTGTGTGTGGGTGTGTCTGTGTGTGGGTGTGTCTGTGTGTGTGTGTGTGTGTGTGTCTGTGTGTGGGTGTGTCTGTGTGTGTGTGTGTCTGTGTGTGGGTGTGTCTGTGTGTGTGTGTGTCTGTGTGTGGGTGTGTCTGTGTGTGTGTGTGTCTGTGTGTGGGTGTGTCTGTGTGTGGGTGTGTCTGTGTGTGTGTGTGTGGGTGTGTCTGTGTGTGTGTGTGTCTGTGTGTGGGTGTGTCTGTGTATTTGTGTGTCTGTGTGTGGGTGTATACATATGTGTGTGTATTCAGGGCGTCTGAGGTAGCAGGACTCTGCTGTGAGGGATGTGGCAGATTGTGTGTGTGTTGTCAGGACTGTGAGGGATGTGGAGGGGTGTGTGTGTGTGTGTGTGTGTGTGAGGGATGTGGAGGGGCAAGTGGGCCTGTTTGACCTGCCATTCATCACAGGATAAACAGAGCACCACCTGACCCTTTCCCAGTGCTCCCATTGGCCGGCTGGCCTCCTCAGTATGCAGGAGCCAGAGCTGTATGCACACTCCTCGCAGCCTCCGTCACGGTGAGTTATTGGTCGGAGAAATGATCAATTTGAGCCGGCCGCATCTCCACCATGGTCAAGGACTGGGGGTGGAGGAGACTGGAAAGAGACTGGGGGTGGAGGAGACTGGAGAGAGACTGGGGGTGGAGGAGACTGGAGAGAGACTGGGGTGGAGGAGACTGGAGAGAGACTGGGGTGGAGGAGACTGGAGAGAGACTGGGGGTGGAGGAGACTGGAGAGAGACTGGGGTGGAGGAGACTGGAGAGAGACTGGGGTGGAGGAGACTGGAGAGAGACTGGGGTGGAGGAGACTGGAGAGAGACTGGGGGTGGAGGAGACTGGAGAGAGACTGGGGTGGAGGAGACTGGAGAGAGACTGGGGTGGAGGAGACTGGAGAGAGACTGGGGGTGGAGGAGACTGGAGAGAGACTGGGGTGGAGGAGTCTGGAGAGAGACTGGGGGTGTGTGTGTGTTTTTCTGTGTGTATGAGTGTGTGTATGTGTGTGTTTTGCACATGTGTGTGACTGTACGTGTGTAAGTGTATGTATGAGTGTGTATTTAGAGTGTGTGTGGGTGTGGCAGGCTAAGGGGTGTATCAGGGATGAGAACATTTCTGTCTTCAGGGCAGTGTTCTCCCCTCTCCATCCCTCTCTCTGAGCCTGGCAGAGGTGGGGGGAGGACCGGAGGAGTGTGTGTGTGTGTGTGACGGGGGTGACAACAGATGTGCTCTCTCCTTCAGAAGCGTCTTGTTTGATGGTGACAGTGAAGCGTGTCTTGTAGCCTGAGGAGCTAACAGTAAATATTACAATATCACAAGATGCTGCCTGCAAACACCATTTTCTTGGTCTCAGAGTCAATTCCCTTTCCCCCTGTGGTGCTGTTTGTTGATGGAACTAACTCTGCAAGAAAGAAAATATATATACCACGGCCAAAATATTTCAAACGCAAAATTCACTGAGAGCTTCTTTGAAACACATTACGGTCAACTTAAGTCATGATGGAACAGAAAGTAAATCTACAAGCAGCCATCAGGGGGAAAAATGACACTTTAAAGGCTTTCTGGGAAATAATAGGCGGGTACGGGATTCATGGGATTGCATTTGGGCTTCCTGTGGAGTCGGGGTGTCTGCGACTCGCTCAGTCATTTCAGAGAGCAGTGGTGCCATGCCACCCTGGGTGCCAGGCAGATGGGCTCATGTGTGGAGAAATGAGCCGCGAGCAATCACTCTCTCTCTCCTGCTCTCACTCTCTCTCTCCCGTCTCTCCTTCTCTTTCTTCTTCTATCTCTCCCTCTCCCTCCCGCTCTCCCTCCCCCTCTCCTGCTCCGCCCTCCCCCAGCATGGCTGAGTCCTGGGGCTGCAGAGCGTCGTGGTGACGGCGGGGAGCTCCGTGGGAGGCTGAGGAAGCGAGCTAGCCCAGTCTCAGGAGCCCATCTCAGGCTTGCGCTACCGGAAAATCTGCCCCTTCACGCTCCACCGCCCTGCACGTCACGCTGATGCGCCCGTGATAGAGAGCAACATCGCCTGTTTCTCCTGCTGGTAGAGAGCAGTGTTTCTGCTGCTGGTAGAGAGCAGTGTTTCTCCTGCTGGTAGAGAGCAGTGTTTCTGCTGCTGGTAGAGAGCAGTGTTTCTGCTGCTGGTAAAGAGCAGAGTTTCTCCTGCTGGTAGAGAGCAGTGTTTCTGCTGCTGGTAGAGAGCTGTGTTTCTCCTGCTGGTAGAGAGCAGTGTTTCTGCTGCTGGTAGAGAGCAGTGTTTCTGCTGCTGGTAGAGAGCAGTGTTTCTTCTGCTGGCAGAGAGCAGTGTTTCTCCTGCTGGTAGAGAGCAGAGTTTCTCCTGCTGGTAGAGAGCAGTGTTTCTGCTGCTGGTAGAGAGCAGTGTTTCTCCTGCTGGTAGAGAGCAGTGTTTCTTCTGCTGGTAGAGAGCAGTGTTTCTCCTGCTGGTAGAGAGCAGAGTTTCTCCTGCTGGTAGAGAGCAGTGTTTCTCCAAGGAGCATAGAGAGGGAGGAAGAGAGGGAGAGAGAGGGAGGAAGAAAGAGGAAGAGAGAGAGGGAGGGAGAGAGGTAGAGAGGGAGGAAGAGAGAGAGAGATACTTGTCTCAGTCCTGCCAGCCCTCTTGAGTATTCCTCCTCACGTTTGTTTGTTGTCTGGTCTTAATTGATGACTCATGATAATGTAATAAGGTCAGTGTCTGAAGCGGTCTCAGATCAGCGTTGGAGGAGGCTGGCCCAGTCTGGGGGGCACACACAGAGTCAGCACACCCCACATCCTGCTTTACAAACAGGATCCACACTCGTGTGAAACACTACTGAGAGCTGGAAGGAAGTGGGAGGAGCAGGGAGGAGGTGGGAGGAGCAGGAAGGAGGTGGGAGGAGGTGGGAGGAGGTGCAAGGAGCAGGGAGAAGCAGGGAGGTGATGGGAGGAGGTGGGAGGAGCTGGGAGGAGCAGGGAGGTGATGGGAGGAGCAGGGAGTAGCAGGGAGGTGAGAGGAGCAGGGAGGTGATGGGAGGAGCAGGGAGGTGATGGGAGGAGCAGGGAGTAGCAGGGAGGTGAGAGGAGCAGGGAGGTGATGGGAGGAGCAGGGAGGTGATGGGAGGAGGTGGGAGGAGCAGGGAGGTGGTGGGAGGAGCAGGGAGTAGCAGGGAGGTTATGGGAGGAGGTGGGAGGAGCAGGGAGATGATGGGAGGAGCAGGGAGTAGCAGGGAGGTGATGGGAGGAGGTGGGAGGAGCAGGGAGGTGGTAGGAGGAGCAGGGAGGGAGGTGATGGGAGGAGCAGGGAGGTGGTGGGAGGAGCAGGGAGGTGGTGGTAGGAGGTGGGAGGAGCAGGGAGGTTGTGGGAGGAGGTGGGAGGAGCAGGGAGGTTGTGGGAGGAGGTGGGAGGAGCAGGGAGGTTGTGGGAGGAGCAGGGAGGTGCTGGGATGAGCAGGGAGGTGGTGGGAGGAGCAGGGAGGGAGGTGATGGGAGGAGCAGGGAGGAGGTGGGAGGAGCAGGGAGGGAGGTGATGGGAGGAGCAGGGAGGAGGTGGGAGGAGCAGGGAGGGAGGTGATGGGAGGAGCAGGGAGGAGGAGCAGGGAGGTGGTGGGAGGAGCAGGGAGGGAGGTGATGGGAGGAGCAGGGAGGAGGTGGGAGGAGCAGGGAGGGAGGTGATGGGAGGAGCAGGGAGGAGGAGCAGGGAGGAGGTGGGAGGAGCAGGGATCTGGTCTGTATATCCTGGGCTGAGAGTAACTTATATATGACATCTTCTCATCTCCTGCAGTAGAGAAACTTCTTGTATTAGATATCTGTTCTGTTAGTTTAAACATTCTGTGTAGATTTAGCTGTGAGATCAAAGAGCTCTGTTTGGACTGGTGTATGGGGGGAGGAAGTGGGGGAAGGATACATTTATTTTTAAATGTGTGTGTCCTGACTTTCCTCAAGGAGACTCTCTCACACACACACACACACACACACACCACACCACACCACACCACACCACACCACACACACCACACACACACTCCTATGCTCATAGGAGGAAGCGCACCTCTCCTCTCTCCTCCATCTCTCCTCTCTCTCCTCCTCTCCACATATCCATCCTCCTCCTCTCCTCTCACCACCTCCCCTATCTCTCCTATCTCTCCTCCTCTCCTCTTCTCACCACCTCGCCTCTCTCCACCTCTCCTCTCACCACCTCTCCTATCTCTCCTTCTCTCCTCCTCTCCTCCTCTCTCCACCCTCCACCTCTCCTCTCACCACCTCTCCTATCTCTCCTTCTCTCCTCCTCTCCTCCTCTCTCCACCCTCCTCCTCTCCTCCTCTCCTCTCACCACCTCTCCTCTCACCACCTCTCCTCTCTCTTTTCCTCTCCACATCTTTCTACCTCTTAGTGTCTCCAGTCTCCTGCAGTGGGCCAAACATAAGAGTTCTTCACTGAGAAGCATGTGCTGCAAACTATAGGAGAGGAGAGGAAAGCAGAACAATTGGGTTAGAATTCAGTCGGGGAGGTGGGGGCCACAGATCATTCCTCCATCCATCCATCCCTCCATCTCCCCTATCTAGGGAAAATTCAATAGACTAACCTTAAGAATTTAATTGATGCTGCCAGTGGGGTTATCCTGGTGTGGGCAGGGGTGCACCAGGACAGCTGATTAGCACCAGGGTAATTGTTCATTGATTGATGTATCTCCTTACCTCTCTCTATGGGCCTTTTATAAAGTGTTTTGTTTGCAGCTATGTGGCTCAGTACAGCTGGACAGCACATTAACATACATCTTCCTCACAGCCACCCTTCTTCCCCCCCCCTCCATCCCTTCCTAGGGAGAGAGGAAGGAGAGAGGAGGGAGAGAGGAGGGAGAGGACGGAGAGAGGAGGGAGAGAGGAGGGAGAGAGGAGGGAGAGGGGAGGGAGAGAAAGACAAAAGGCAGCTTCTGGAGGTGGGCTTGAGGTCAGGGTCCGGGGGGAGGGGATGCACTGACAGCCCTGATCCTGGATCAGACTACACCTAGCTGGTTAAACGTACAGTAAGTGTGTGTGTGTACGCATGTTTATGTGTGTGACAGAGAGACAGGCTGGCAGGCATGCAGACAGAGAGACACACTGTCCCTGGTGGGCCTTAATCACAGGCTTTTCTCCTGTCTCTGCCAAGTCACCATGTAATCACTTGAACCCAGTGGAGCCAACAAGAGGAGGAGTTTGGCAGCTACTAACATTGTCTCAGGCTGGGTGACACACAGATTCTACACTAGCTAGCTAGCCTTGGTCAGGGTCATGTCTTAGCTGTGCTAGCTAGCTAGCCTGGGTCAGGGTCATGTCTTAGCTGTGCACTCTAGCTAGCCTGGGTCAGGGTCATGTCTTAGCTGTGCTAATGTCACAGGTTTTTCACATCACTTGTCAGTATCTCTTCCTTCCTGACTTGTACACTAGAGGGTTCCAAGCAGGGTCCTCTGATTCATGCAGCTATCATCTCTCAAAGCACCACTTCAGCCAGCCTCGCCACCAAATAACTAGCTGGTTAAGTGCGGGTGGGCGGTATTACACTGAGGAGACTGTATAACCACTCCTGGTTTACACTGGCTAGACGGGGTCACGCTGGGGTCACGCTGGGGTCCCATCAGTCCTCCTCACCTCTCAGCAGAGGCCTGGGAAACACTCTCCACACTGAACTGACGTTGAACTTCTCACAAATTAGTTTGAGAGTTAGAACAGGGGGAAAGAGAGAGGGAGAAAGAGAAAGGGAGGGAGAAAGAGAGAGAGGGAGAGAGGAAGGGGGGGAAAGAGACAGGCGTTTTCAGATGAAGGTATCCCTCGGAGATATTTAAACTCCCCCTGCGTGCTTTCTGGCCCTCCGGGGGAGTGGGGTGGGGGGGTGGGGGAGAAGTTGGGGGGGAGGGGGTTATTAATGCAGTATTTACTCTTTCCCCCTGCTGTCTTCTTGATTAAAACAGATATTTTGCCAAGGAGGCAGTTTCTCTCAAGCTGAGGAAAAAGAAAGTTCAGGAACTTTTGTTACAAGACAACTTTCACTGTCCTACTTTCCCTGCATGTATATTTCCTTCCATTTCCTTTCTTCTTGAACATACATTGAATTTACTGTGAATTAATGTAACGGACAATATTCGTAATGTCCATTCTGGACACAGTCCATTCTCTGCCTGCACAGTCACTACAACAAATCGTTTGTAGAATGAATGATATCAAAACCTGGGATTGAAGAGGAATACTGGAGGAGAGATCTGGTCTGAAGCCTCATGAAGCTGCTAATAATTCTTCAGCTAAATAAATAAAGAGCTGGTTGTGTTGGAGGGTCACTGGGGACATGTTGTAGTTATATTCTAATTGAAGTACATGATTCAAACTGCTTCTTTCTACACTTGGCCGCAATGAACCATATCTGATTCGTCATTAAGTAATTATGAATGCTAATGCCAATAAAGAACCTTTCAAACTGAACTGCTCTACTCGCCAGGAAATTAACCATCAGAGATGTCGCTAAGGAGAAAGGAGGAGAGGAGGAGGAGGAGAGGAGGAGGCGGAGGAGAGGCAGTGCTTCCCAAAGGATGGAGGAGAGAGGAGGAAAAAGAGGGAGAAGAGGGAGAGAGAAGGATGAGAGGAGAGAGAGGAGGTGGAGAGGAGGGAGGGGAAATAGAGATCTCTACACTTTGATGATCCCATCATCCTTTAAACAGCAAGAAAAAGAGACAGAGAAAGAGATAGAGGGATAGAGAGATAAAAAAAGAGCAAAAGAAAGACAGTGAGGTGGAGAGGGAGGAGTCACTTACAACTCTACAAGCCAGAGAGAGATTAGAGCCAGACTGAGGATTTAGATATTAGTGAACGGTGGTCCATAAGCAAAGTCACCTCTCTCCCCCTCCCCCCCCCTCTCTCTCTCTCTCTCTCTCTCTCTCTCTCTCTCAAAGAGCAGTGGTAATACTGTGGAAGGAGAGACCTGGTAGAGTAAGTGGAGAAGGAAGAGCAAAGTGTTGCAGCAGGTTATTTTGGACGTTGTGAGGATTTAGCGGTAAGAAACTGCTGCTGTCCCTGTAGCCTCGGTGGGCCTTGCTTGGGAGCGACATTAATCACCGTCCCCCTGCATCGACTGCCTGGATAATGGTTCCTCTTATCACCACACAACTCCTAGAAGACCAGAAGTCAGTGCTGTACAGCCAGGGGACGCGTGTGTGTGTGTGTGCTAGCCTGTGTGAGTGTGTGTCTTTCCCTTGTGACAGTGTTTGTTTTGAGTTGTTTTCATCTAAGAATGGAAGGAAAGCTCAACATTCCAGTAATGATATGTAAAGCGTTGTTCTTTGCGATAGATATATATATATATTTTCCTTTTCATGATTTCATATCTCTAAGTATTGCTACTATATTTATCTGAATGCGGCTCCAGAGTGCTGACTATTTATCTTCCCTCTCCTCTCCTGTTTATTTGTAATCTCTCATCTGTTTCCAATGAAGAAGGAAGGTTAGCTGGAATCTCCACAGATCAATTAGGAGAGGGACCTGTCCTTCAGAGGCAGGCTGGAGCGGGGGAGGGGGCAGAGGGGGGAGGGGGAAGGAGGAAGCAGGGGGGCACCCTGGTATTTGCATATCCACACAGACACAACCTCAGATGCTTGTCAGGGGAATAACTCAGCTGGCTGTTGATGCCTCTGTCCTGAATCTGGCCCCTAATAGGCTGCTGCTCCTGAATCCGGCCCCTGATAGGCTGCTGCTCCTGAATCTGGCCCCTGATAGGCTGCTGCTCCTGCCTCTGGCCCCTGATAGGCTGTCTCTGAGGGCCCCGGGCAGGGAGGCCATTAAGAGCTGTCAATCAGGGAGGAGGGCCGCCAGGCAGGAGGGGCCCGGGGCAATGGAGGGCCGCCAGGACCTGGGGTGGGGTAGAGGCCTGGGGGTGGGGTAGAGGCCTGGGGTGGGGTAGAGGCCTGGGGGTGGGGTAGAGGCCTGGGGTGGGGTAGAGGCCTGGGGTGGGGTAGAGGCCTGGGGTGGGGAGTACGATGTGGGGGTTGGGGAGGGGGGGTATGGAAGGAGGCACTGGAGGGGATGTCGGGGGCTTTGGTGGATACCAGAGACATCTGCCGGGAAAACTGAGCATGACTCATTCAGCGCACACACACACACACACACATGCTCGCACACACATGCACATGCTCGCACACACACATGCACATGCTCGCACACACACATGCTCGCACACACAACAACCAAAAACATCCATGCCCACTTTCATTGTATATATACATGACAGTGTATATAAAAACAAAAAAAGAAACAAACCCTACTAGCCCTTCTAGAGGAGAAGAGAGAGGGGGGAGAGGGGAGATGAGAGGAAAAAGAGGGGAGAGAGGGGGAGAAGATCTGGAAGAAAGAAGGATAGAAAAGAGAAGGAGAAAGAGAGAGAGAGAGAGAGAGAGAGAGAGAGATTTAGAGAGAGAGAATGATCTGAAGAATTTTTCTCTCTTGTATATTCTAATATCAGGCGTTAGAAAGAGAAGCTGATTTCAATCAGGAAATGACTGAGCTGATTGCAGGATATTTACTGAGTCTGGCACCCCTCCAAAACCCCCCTTCTCTCCTGGGGGGAGGGGGGGTGGTTGCTTCACGAGGAGGGGGAACACACCCAGCCCTGCTCCCAGCTCACACCCAGTCTGTCATTAGAGATGGTTTACAACCACTAATCAAGTCTGAAGGTAACTTTCTGAGCAGCAGCAACGATTCCTGTAGTCCTGCCAGTAGGTTTATATGATCACACTGGGGCCTCTAATCTGGGCTAATGACAGTGACCTGCCCAGGGTGGTTGTGTGTGTGTGTGTGTGTATTTGCACTCAGTCATGGTACCATCTCTCTCTTTCTCTTCCCCCCACACTATCTTCACACACTGCCACCCTCCTCCTCCCTCCTCCTCCCTCCTCCCCCTCCTCCCCCCTCCATGCATTTGTAATGTGGTTTGGGGCTTATTGACTGAGGGAGGAGATATGATTATCTCGCCCCCTCCTCTCCACCTCTACCCCCACCCCCAGCCACATTCATTAGGGCAGGGTGAGGCAGGCTAGTTGTGTGTGTATTGATTTGGGTTGATTGTGAGGAAAGAGGCCGAGTTGTGCTCGTTACGGCTCAGAGATGGAGGTAACCAGGAACCCCCTGTGGGCCCACAAGACCCTCTGGAGCTGCTAGCTGGGCCTCTCATCCCTGCTAGCTAGCTCTATTATCCCAGCTAGCTAACCCCATCATCCCTGTTAGCTAGCTAGCTCTATCATCCCTGCTAGCTAACCCCATCATCCCTGCTAGCTAGCTCTATCATCCCAGCTAGCTAACTCCATCATCCCTGATAGCTAGCTAACCCCATCATCCCTGCTAGCTTGCTAGCTCTATCATCCCTGCTAGCTAGCTAACCCCATAATCCCTGCTAGCTAGCTAGCTCTATCATCCCAGCTAGCTAACTCCATCATCCCTGCTAGCTAGCTCTATCATCCCAGCTAGCTAACTCCATCATCCCTGCTAGCTAGCTATCCCCATCATCCATTTTTTTACCTGGTCTCTCTTCTACCTGCCCTGGTCTGTCCTCTACCTGCCCTGGTCTCTCCTCTCCTCTACCTGCCCTGGTCTCTCCTTTACCTGCCCTGGTCTCTCCTCTCCTCTACCTGCCCTGGTCTCTCCTCTACCTGCCCTGGTCTGTCCTCTCCTCTACCTGCCCTGGTCTCTCCTCTACCTTCCCTGATATCTCCTCTCCTCTACCTGCCCTGGTCTCTCCTCTACCTGCCCTGGTCTCTCCTCTCATCTACCTGCCCTGGTCTCTCCTCTCCTCTACCTGCCCTGGACTTTCCTCTCCTCTACCTGCCCTGATCTCTCCTCTCATCTACCTTCCCTGGACTTTCCTCTCCTCTACCTGCCCTGGACTTTCCTCTCCTCTACCTGCCCTGATCTCTCCTCTCATCTACCTGCCCTGGACTTTCCTCTCCTCTACCTGCCCTGGTCTCTCCTCTCCTCTACCTGCCCTGGTCTCTCCTCTCCTCTACCTGCCCTGGACTTTCCTCTCCTCTACCTGCCCTGGTCTCTCCTCTCCTCTACCTGCCTTGGTCTCTCCTCTCTTCAACCTGCCCTCGTCTTTCCTCTCCTCTACCTGCCCTGGTCTCTCCTCTACCTGCCCTGGTCTCTCCTCCAGCAGGCAGCGTAGGATGTTCAGCAGAGCTTGTTAATTGCGCGACCTACCATAACTCATCAACAACGCTCTCTGGCTAATTTGTTTGCTGGCAGCTTCTCTCGGTGTCTAATAACACTGTTGACATTGTTGGTGCCTTCCCTGTCAGGATCGGCTATCTAGCAGCCGCCAACTGTCCTCTCTCCGCAGCGAGCAGGGGGCTTGGCACGCACCCGGATGGGTTTGGCAGGCCTTCTCATAACCTGCTCCTGCTCCTGGAGAGCCACAGCTTCCAGGACACATCAATTTGTTCCCCGCTATTGTGAGCGAGGGATCTCTCTCTGGCGGAGGGCCATGCGGGCCAACCTCATATGCATATCTCTGTTATCAGGACCAGTTCTGACAACAAGACACCCAGTTCCACACCATCTGGACCCGAGACTTTCCATGGAGCCTCTCCTGTCCTTCACACACACACACACATGTTTATACACACTTACATGAGCACACACACACACGCGTGCATACACACACACACACACAAATTAAAACCTGTAGAAGAAAAAAAAACGGATAATCAGTAAAAGACAACAATAAGCAGGTTTTAATCTCATTCTGCCTCTGTGCCTTTTTCAAAAGGGAGAGATGAAGGCTTTGGTAATTAGAAGGGTTTGAAGCAGGCAGACATGAAACAATACCTCCACCCCCTGCTCCTCTCCCCCGCGCCCCCCTGGCCCCCCGCGCCCCCCTGGCCCCCCGCACCCCCCCGCGCCCCCCTGGCCCGTCCACTCCCCCACCTGCCTGTGTTTTCTTTGCCCGTTCACCATAATGACTTGAGCACTGACGGAGAGACTCTTTGAAGATGACATTCAAATTGTGACATTTGAATTATGTCTGTATGAGAGAGAGAATAGCCCTTCTGTTGGTGCTGTGTGGTCTCCCTCCACAGAGAGGAGAGACCAGCCTCACACACACACACACACACACACACACAGCCCTCCTCTCACACTCACACCTGGAGAGACACACTTCATCACTGCTCATTTGTTCGATAGACAATAAAGGTTCATTGTGTAAATATCCCTTTAAAAACACACGAGGAAGAAGCGACAGATCCTGAAATGTTAACACACCCTCGTGTATTTAAATATAAACAAATAACCCGTCACAAAACGTGATGACCTTCAGGAAAGCATCATGCACTTATTCTGGATAAAATATGCATTGGGAAGATGTATTGTCTATCAGTGAAAGGGGCGGCTGCGTGGAGCTGGGGCCAGTTTACAGTGCGATCTCTGCTCTCCGTGCTTGTCAAAGTTGGGATCTAAAATCAGAATGATCCATCATTTTGGCACAGGAAATGTATTCAGCAGAGATGAGTAAACCCTCGCTTAACAAAGGCATTCTAAAGTCAGGGGTAAGTGGAGGGCTGCTCTGTGCTGCTCTGTGCTGCTCTGTGCTGCTCTGTGCTGCTCTGTGCTGCTCTGTGCTGCTCTGTGCTGCTCTGTGCACACAACAAGGGTAGAGAAAGGCATGAAGAGACAGAAGAGAGAGGGAGAAGGAGAGAGACAGGGAGAGAGGAAGAGAGAGGGAGAGAAGGAGAGAAGGAGAGAGAGGGAGAGAAGGAGAGAGGGAGAGAAGGAGAGAGAGAAGGAGAGAGGGAGAAGGAGAGAGACAGGGAGAGAGGAAGAGAGAGGGAGAGAAGGAGAGAGAGAAGGAGAGAAGGAGAGGGAGAGAGGGACAGAAGGAGAGAAGGAGGGAGGGAGAGAAAGAGAGATAGGGAGAGAAGAGGAGGGAGAAGGAGAGAGGGAGAGAAAGAGAGAGAGAAAGATAGGGAGAAGGAGAGAGAGAAGGAGAGAAAGAAGGAGAGAGAGAGCAGAAACCTACGATGATGAAACTCAGCAGCTGTGTGTTGAGTGACCAGCTCAGCTCACCCCAGTATTTACATCAGCAGACATATCAAAACCATCAACATTCAGATGATCACACACAAGCTGAACTAAGTCATCCTCAACATTTCATTTTGCTAGTCCTATCTTTTTCAATAGCAGACCGTTCCGCTGTTTGTATGATTTACGTGTCTAAATACTAACAAGTTTGATGTATTAACCGAGTTTCCACTAGTGTCTGAAACACGTATTATAGTTTCTAAACTGTCGAGACCCAGCATGGGTTCAGTGACTTGGTTTGTAGTCTCAAAGTGTTTCAGCATCATCATGTACAACTGCACGGACCAACATATGTATGCAAATAGCCCTCCCAGTTGTAGATTAGCTATAGTCCATATTGGCTCGAGAGAATAATATCGTTTGAGAATATGAGGAGGGAGGCCAACTGGAAAATGAGATGATTGCTAGGGAATGTTCTCCATGATAAGGTGAAATTGTATTTGTCTGGTAGCTAGCTGGGATTCCATTACAGGAAACTCTCAAGGACCGATGATTATACACAATATAGAATTTGCAGTTTCTTAGGACAATTACCTGTTTCCAGAAACAAGATCATAAACTAGTCTCTCTTACATATTTGGGTGTGCTTTGCCTTCGGCAAGGGCACAACCTTGTTCTCTCACATATATATTATTATTATTCTTTTTTTATTATTTTTTTTGCACCCCCCAAAAACTCAGTCAATATTTGGCATACATAGACAAACCTAGGTGTCAAAAGTTTCGTCTTGGTAGCGATTGAGTTGCTTCTATTGGATTTACGTTCCGTTGCATTTAAGTTTTTGTGGCGAAAAGTGCTAACGGTGGCTAATTTGTTAGCCACAGTCACTGACGTTACTAACGTCACTACGTCACTAATGTCACGAAAACACGCGTGACTACCTTTGGCAGAACATTCGTTTCGCATCTGTTAACTTGGGGGATAGCTAGGCTAACTATAGCTTTACTGCAAGGCAGCTGCAGAAACGCCACAAGCAAAGAGGCCAGGGTGATAACTATTTACTCATTTTACTTTGTGATATGACACACAATTGTGATGTGTAATGTATATACGCTATAAGCTGATATTATTAAGGAAGTACATCTACTTTCGGAAACAGTAGTCTACTATTTCACTGAAGTATTAGCATCATGACATTATAGCCTGTGTTGCCCGGGCAACACATAACAGTGGTCTATGATGTATCTGTTTTCAATCGTTAAAATAAACATTCCTCACATACATTTTCGTTGTAGGATTTATTCTGACATTAGTAAACGATATGTTGGTGAAATTACCATTACCTGTGGTTTCAAACCAGTGTAGCTCACTGCAACGCTGTAGCTTACGCGAAACACTACAAAAACATCTACACTACACAGCTGTTTAGGAAGTCAAACGGCGACAGAACATGTTCGGCACTCCCCTTACTTAAATCAAAAGTCTATCTAACTACTAACCTGAACTTCATTGCCACAGCCTAAATGTTGTCAATCTGTTCATGAAAATAATTAATTTCAGGCTAAACCGTACAACGGAACGTTAAATCCAATTTCAACCAACGCAATCGCTACCAAGACGAACACAGCAGTAGTCTAGTACTGTACCGTAGTAGTACAATTTACCGGGGCAGCTTCTCCACACAGGGCTATATCGCATTTTGCGTTGTTACTGACTGATCGCTACCAGCGAGCTTTTTATGAATGAGCAATTTTCCACTAAGTAAATGTCAAGCTTATTTACGTTTTGGGGGGCATATTTTCAGTTAGCAGATGGTACTGTTTGAATCGCGATTCCATCTTCTACTGCCGGGTAACGTCGTAGAATAATCTTCAAAGGGGGTTCTTTATTCATGAATGAATGCAATATGAGTAGGCTACATGCCTGAAAATATCACGAGAAGGGAAAAACTTAAAATGACGTTTAAGTCATAGAGATTAGGTCAATTTTTACACCGTAAATGTATTCGTTTTGATTCAAGATGAGGCTGCCTCTTGCAGGGGAAATGAGAAGACATCTATTTCATTCTACACTTCACTCGTATTTTCAGTTGTAAATGAGCATTAAAAAAAATATGCTTTTAAATCTATGTAATCTTTATAAATAATAAGTATGCATTTTCATGTAAAATATACAGAAATCAGTTGTAAAAATGTCATTAAAAAACGGACCCCTGTGCAACCGACGCAAGCAAGCACACCCTACAATATCCCCAGAAATTGTACCCTCTCTAGTATACTTTATAATTCTAGTCAATTTGACTCCCTCAAAACGAGAGAGTTGTATTGTGTCTGTGTAGTTGTGACTGTGTCAGTCCCAGGGTGCTGGTGTGTTCTCTTCAGGTTTCTCTTCAGGACTTCTTTTCAAGACGTTTCCCTTCAACAAGGTCAACATGTGCATCACTGCCAGTTACAGAAATAGAAAACATTTAAATGTAAAACTCCAGCGTTCGGCTTGGAGCCGAGCTCTGAATCCCACAGGGCAGATTTCCCAGCATGCTTAGAGTGCTGCATCATGTCGGTGGCAGACATTTAGCTGCACTCCAAACCGCAGGATGTTGTCACTCAGAAACACTGTTTGACCTTCGCTCAGCTCCACCGCGCCCAGGAACACCCTGCTCCACCGCGCCCAGGAACACTCTGCTCCACCGCGCCCAGGAACACCCTGCTCCACCGCGCCCAGGAACACTCAGCTCCACCGCGCCCAGGAACACCCTGCTCCACCGCGCCCAGGAACACTCTGCTCCACCGCGCCCAGGAACACTCAGCTCCACCGCGCCCAGGAACACTCTGCTCCACCGCGCCCAGGAACACTCTGCTCCACCGCGCCCAGGAACACTCTGCTCCACCGCGCCCAGGAACACTCAGCTCCACCGCGCCCAGGAACACCCTGCTCCACTGCGCCCAGGAACACTTCTCTAACACGGGGCTGTGGAGGAGGACAGGCCTTCAAGGTCAACACCAGGGTCCTCACAGACCTGAACAGGACAGACCTGAACAGGACAGTCCTGAACAGAACAGACCTGAACAGGACAGACCTGAACAGGACAGTCCTGAACAGAACAGACCTGAACAGGACAGACCTGAACAGGACAGTCCTGAACAGAACAGACCTGAACAGGACAGACCTGAACAGACCTGAACAGGACAGACCTGAACAGAATGAGTGTTCTGTACATGTGGAGGCGTTTGCTCTTTACCACACCTCCCTCTCCTCTGCCGTGTGTGTGTGTGTGCATGTCTGTGAGTGTGTCAGAACGCGAACACGACACAACGATGCTCTAATCGCTCCCAGTAGGTCAGCACCATCATCAGCTTCATGGATCATCTTATTAAACCTCCACAGGCCTGTGGAGAGCTAATGCACTCACTCTCCCCACTTAGTAACGACACGGTCAGTGATGTGGTGTTGTGAAGCAGGGTAGGTCAGTGATGTGGTGTTGTGAAGCAGGGTAGGTCAGTGTTGTGGTGTTGTGAAGCAGGGTAGGTCAGTGTTGTGGTGTTGTGAAGCAGGGTAGGTCAGTGATGTGGTGTTGTGAAGCAGGGCAGGTCAGTGATGTAGTGATGTAAAGCAGGGTAGGTCAGTGTTGTGGTGTTGTAAAGCAGGGCAGGTCAGTGATGTGGTGATGTAAAGCAGGGTAGGTCAGTGTTGTGGTGTTGTAAAGCAGGGTAGGTCAGTGATGTGGTGTTGTAAAGCAGGGTAGGTCAGTGTTGTGGTGTTGTGAAGCAGGGTAGGTCAGTGATGTGGTGTTGTGAAGCAGGGCAGGTCAGTGATGTGGTGTTGTGAAGCAGGGCAGGTCAGTGATGTGGTGTTGTGAAGCAGGGCAGGTCAGTGATGTGGTGTTGTGAACCAGGGCAGGTCAGTGTTGTGGTGATGTAAAGCAGGGCAGGTCAGTGATGTGGTGTTGTGAAGCAGGGCAGGTCAGTGATGTGGTGTTGTGAAGCAGGGCAGGTCAGTGTTGTGGTGATGTAAAGCAGGGTAGGTCAGTGTTGTGGTGTTGTGAAGCAGGGTAGGTCAGTGATGTGGTGTTGTAAAGCAGGGTAGGTCAGTGATGTGGTGTTGTGAAGCAGGGTAGGTCAGTGATGTGGTGTTGTGAAGCAGGGTAGGTCAGTGATGTGGTGTTGTGAAGCAGGGTAGGTCAGTGATGTGGTGTTGTGAAGCAGGGCAGGTCAGTGATGTGGTGATGTAAAGCAGGGTAGGTCAGTGTTGTGGTGTTGTAAAGCAGGGTAGGTCAGTGATGTGGTGTTGTAAAGCAGGGCAGGTCAGTGATGTGGTGATGTAAAGCAGGGTAGGTCAGTGTTGTGGTGTTGTAAAGCAGGGTAGGTCAGTGATGTGGTGTTGTAAAGCAGGGTAGGTCAGTGATGTGGTGTTGTAAAGCAGGGTAGGTCAGTGATGTGGTGTTGTGAAGCAGGGTAGGTCAGTGATGTGGTGTTGTGAAGCAGGGTAGGTCAGTGATGTGGTGAAGCAGGGTTGTTCGGCCGGCCAGGGCAGCGTGGTTAACTCACACCAGGATGGTCTGGACCTCTCAGTTGCAGCGTGGGAAAACAGGTCAGAGGTCAGAGGTTAAATGAATCTGACAGCAACACAGGTGCTCTGTGACCTGGAGACCCTACTTCCTGCTGCTGACCCCCTAGGGTCACACACTCACACACACACTCACCCACACACCTACCAGGCTCTTGGTTTGCAGGACACAGACCCAGGAGAAGCAGGAGTGGACCTGATGCGGCGAAGACTGGGACCAGTAAAACATCCCTTCTATTTCCAACAAGGAGAGAAATGTTTGCAAGGCTTGCTGTGTGTTTTCAGATTATATCTCACACACACACACACATAGACACATACACACACAACAACAACAGCTACACACACAGAAGCCTCCCACCCCCCCCCCCCCCCCCCCGAGAGGCTGTTTGGGGTGTTTTTCTCGGGGGGGTCCAGGCTGCGGGGGGTCATACTGTGACGCCTGCCATGTGTAATTAAACATTTGGCCTCCACAATTACTCTGCTGCGTACACATGCCAGCACTCAGCTCTGCAGAATATGCATTTCAAAGAAAAACTAGTCCGTGCAAAGAGCTGAACTGACTGAGGACCTGACTGAGGAGGAGAGGAGAAGAGAGGGGAAGAGACGGGAGGGGAGGGAGAGGAGAGGAGAGGATAGGAGAGAGGAGGGGAGGAGAGGAGGGGAAGGGGAGGGAGGAGAGGAGAGGAGAAGAGGAGGGGAGGGGAGGAGAGGAGAGGAGAGGAGAGGAGAGGAGAGGAGAGGAAAGGAGGAGAGGGGAGGGGAGAGGATAGGGGAGATCATAGAACAGAGTAATAAAAGAATATAAACCTTTTTATTATTTTTTCGATCATAAACTTTTTTTTCGTCAACTTTTTTTTCTCACACACATTGAAAAGAGAGGAGAGGAGAACAGAGAAGTCTACATCAGAGCATAGCACATTGACATTTACATTTAGTCATTTAGCAGAGGCTCTTATCCAGAGAGACTTACAGTAAGTACAGGGACATTCCCCCGAGGCGGGTGAAGGGTGGAGTAGGGTGAAGTGCCTTGCCGAAGGACACAGCGTCATTTTGCACGACCGAAAATCGAACCGGCAACTTTCTGATTACTAGCCCCATTCCCTAACCGCTCAGCCACCTGACTCCCTATAGTAGAGTCCTCATCAAGTAATCACCAATGATGCAAACTCGTTTGAGATTTATTTTTCCAAAATATTTTTGGAATGGGAGGGGGGAGGAGGGGATGATAGGGAGGGGGAGAGGCCTGAGCCCTGAGATCTGAGCCCTGTCAACAGGCCTGCGTCTCCATGCCAGCTGGAGCCAGGAGAGAGAGGTGAGGGGAGGGAGAAGGGGAAGGAGGAACAATGCTGAGATCTGGGTACAATGAGCCGTGTGGAGCAGAAAGGGTTTTGGAGCTGCCGACCACTCTGGCTGTGGAGATCTGAGGCAGGCAGGGGGAGGAGAGGAGAGGAGAGGAGAGGGGAGGGGAGGAGAGGAGAGGAGGGGAGGGGAGAGGGGAGGAGAGGGGAAGGGAGGGGGGCAGAGGGTGAGGGGAGGAGAGGAGGGGAGGGGAGGGGAGGGGGAGAGGGAGGGGAGGAGAGGGGAAGGGAGGGGGCAGAGGTGAGGGGAGGAGAGGGAGGAGAGCAGAGGTGAGGGGGGATAGGAGAGGAGGGGAGGGGAGGAGAGGGGAGAGGGAGGAGAGCAGAGGTGAGGGGAGGAGAGAGGAGGAGAGCAGAGGTGAGGGGGGGAGAGGGGAGGAGAGCAGAGGTGAGGGGGGGAGAGGGGAGGAGAGCAGAGGAGAGGGGGGGAGAGGGGAGGAGAGCAGAGGTGAGGGGGGGAGAGGGGAGGAGGGGAGAGGGGAGGGGAGGAGAGGGGAGGAGAGCAGAGGTGAGGGGGGGAGAGGGGAGGAGAGCAGAGGTGAGGGGGGGAGAGGGGAGGAGAGCAGAGGTGAGGGGGGGAGAGGGGAGGAGAGCAGAGGTGAGGGGGGGAGAGGGGAGGAGAGCAGAGGTGAGGGGGGGGAGAGGGGAGGAGAGCAGAGGTGAGGGGGGGAGAGGGGAGGAGAGCAGAGGTGAGGGGGGGATAGGGGAGGAGAGCAGAGGTGAGGGGGGGATAGGAGGGAAGGGGAGGGACAGGTTTAGGAACTGCATTAACATGTTGACATGTTGGAAGGGTTAGGTTACTGTAGCAACCATTCACATGGCTTTTCTGTACAGTCTTCAAATGTCAATAGTATAATTCCATCTCTCTCATACACACACTCACACTCTTATACATTTAGTCATTTAGCAGACGCTCTTATCCAGAGCGACTTACAGTAAGTACAGGGACATTCCCCCGAGGCAAGTAGGGTGAAGTTCCTTGCCCAAGGACTCGAACCAGCAACCTTCTGATTTCTAGCCCAATTCCCTATCCGCTCAGCCACCTGACTCTTATACAACACACTCACACACACCCTCTCTCCCCTGGTGGGTGTATGGGTGGTGGGCGAAGGTTGGAGGGGGAGAAGAGAAAACGTCTGGAATCATCTGAGAAATCTGCCAGTGTTGTTGGGTAAGATGGAGCGTGTGTTCCTGGGTTCCACACCCCAGGATGTGGCCTTGCTGTTCTCTAACACGCAGACCATGCGGAGCCGTGGCCACGCCAGCAAACACTGTCATCTCATCACAGTTGCAGATGAATATTCATGCATCTCGTTTTCTTCTCTCGTTTTTTATTTGTTTGTTTCTTTTTTGTAGTTTTTTTCCTGGCTGCAGCCTTTCTACGTCAGACAAGTTCCCTCTCCTCTTCTCCTCCCCTATCACTCCACCCTTTGCCCCCCTCATCACCCCCCTCCTCACCCCCCTCCTCACCCCCCTCCTAGTCTGTGTGGACACGCCAGGCAGCTGCCTACAGAAGGCACACGTTTGTAACAAACACCACGGCCCTCTGCCTAGCAGGCCAAACACTGCCTCTCTCCATCCTCCCTTCATCCCTCCCTTCATCCCTCCCTTCATCCCTCCCTTCATCCTCTCTCCATCCCTCCCTCCATCCCTCCATCCCTCCCTTCATCCCTCTCTCCATCCATCCCTCTCTCTCTCCATCCATCCATCCATCCCTCCATCCCTCCATCCCTCTCACCATCCCTCCCTCCATCCCTCTCTCCATCCCTCCCTCCATCCCTCTCTCCATCCCTCTCTCCATCCCTCCCTCCATCCCTCTCACCATCCCTCCCTCCATCCTTCTCCCTAACCCTCCATCCTCATCTCTCACCCTCCCCTCTCTTCCCACACTCCCTCCTGCTCTCTCCTTCTCCTCTCCTCTCCCTCCCTCCTCTCTGGTGGGTCCAGCAGGAGGGGGCCGAAGCTGCCAACCCTCCCCAGATGTCCTGGCTGCTGTGAGGCTGCAGTGAAGCCCTGGGCCCTGAGCCCTGGGTCTTTGATCGTGGAGGAACGCCGTAGACTCTGCCTCCGCCATTAGAATGCAAGGCAGGTGTACTGTCACATTATGATGCACAGGCGTTTTGATGGCCAGATTGGCCCCTGACCTTCTAACTGACGCCAGGCACGCCATCACATCTGAGACCGGCAGGGTGGGAGGGGCCCCGGGTCCTTAAAGGGACAGTCCCTATGAAATACACGTCTGGTAGCCGAGATGTGGTTACTTCACACTGTGTCTGGTAGCTGAGATGTAGTTACTGTGCCTGGTAGCTGAGATGTTACTTTACACTGTGTCTGGTAGCTGAGATGTGGTTACTTTACACTGTGTCTGGTAGCTGAGATGTGGTTACTTTACACTGGGCCTGGTAGCGGAGATGTGGTTACTTTACACTGTGTCTGCTAGCAGAGATGTGGTTACTTTACACTGGGCCTGGTAGCGGAGATGTGGTTACTTTACACTGTGTCTGCTAGCAGAGATGTGGTTACTTTACACTGTGCCTGGTAGTTGAGATGTGGTTACTTTACACTGTGTCTGGTAGTTGAGATGTTACTTTACACTGTGTCTGGTAGCTGAGATGTTACTTTACACTGTGTCTGGTAGTTGAGATGTTACTTTACATTGTGTCTGGTAGCTGAGATGTTACTTTACACTGTGTCTGGTAGCTGAGATGTTACTTTACACTGTGTCTGGTAGCTGAGATAGGAGCCCCGGACCCAGAGAAGAGAGATCTGCTGCCTCAGCACTCCTCTTTGAAGTCGCTCTGTGAGAAAGAGAATTCATAATTTCTATCATCTTCTAAATAGAGAAATGTCTGTATATATGCATTAAAATGCATGTGAGAAATATTTTGAATAAATGACATGGTATTTATTTATTTATTTTATAAAATGTCAATTCTTTATTCTTTAAGGTGCAATAAATGTATATATAATTGTTACAGCTACAGAATTACTACAAATGTTGCTTCTACATTATTTTATGTCCTTTGATGCATCATTTGTACATTATTGATAACATAATTAAATGAAATATTTTTCTTTTTATCAAAAGCCCAATAACCAAAACAAGTACTTCCTTTAATTCCTTCATCATAAAACTGAATGACAAGCCTCAGGATTCAGTTTAGAAAAAGCAGAATTATGATGTAAAAATCATAGTCAAATTATATTTAAGTCCAGAAATCGTGTGTAATCGAGTATACAGCTGAACGTCACACATTTAGTAGAAATGTAATATTGCAGTATATGATTTAAGACTCCCATGATAAATAGGACAGAACCAGATACACCTGCCTGAGTGAAGAGTTTAGGGGGGGTGACAGTACCAGATACACCTGCCTGAGTGAAGAGTTTAGGGGGGGTGACAGTACCAGATACACCTGCCTGAGTGAAGAGTTTAGGGGGGGTGACAGTACCAGATACACCTGCCTGAGTGAAGAGTTTAGGGGGGGTGACAGTACCAGACACACCTGCCTGAGTGAAGAGTTTAGGGGGGGTGACAGTACCAGATACACCTGCCTGAGTGAAGAGTTTAGGGGGGGTGACAGTACCAGACACACCTGCCTGAGTGAAGAGTTTAGGGGGGGGTAACAGTACCAGACACACCTGCCTGAGTGAAGAGTTTAGGGGGGGGTCTCAACAAAAACTTTTGTTGGTGACAGTTTGATTAATTACATGAAGGAACAGAATTAGCATTCTGCTAATCAGGCCGGACAAAAAAGGAAGGAATAGGAATGAATTTAAAGGTGTTGAAGCGTCCGGCTGGCCCCCGACGACCAGGTCGCCCCCGACGACCAGGTCGCCCCCGACGACCAGGTCGCCCCCGATGACCAGGTCGCCCCCGATGACCAGGTCGCCCCCGACGCACCTCTCTGCTTACACACAGACATCTTCAGTTTTGTGGAATTAAAAAAAAATATGTGTAAAACACTGCATGCATCTATACCCTGTAAAAACTAAACATTCCTGATAATTGAGCTGAGGTACGTGTGGAGAGCTGTGAAGGAAGAGCACTGAGGTGAAACCAAACTACCCAGAAACTGAGCAAAGTGTTAACCTGTAACACAACACAAACAAACCCTACCGCCCACACACGGAACAGGAAGTGGAGATCACATGCAATCATGTGGGGTGTGGGGTGGTGGGGGTTGGGATGGTGGGGGTTGGGATGGTGGGGTGTGGGGTGGTGTTGTGTTAGAGTGTGAGAACATCTGGTTGGCTGGAGGGTGAGGGGGCAGTCTGGCTCAGCTCTGTGTGCTTCCTCCAGAGGGAGACTGCTACTTCCTGTGTGAGTGTGTGTGTGTGTGTGAGTGTGTGTGTGTGTGTGTGTGTTGCTCACACCTGCCACCGCTTCACTCCGCTTCACACTCACAGGACGGACAGGCACGAACACACCTTTAACCTGCTGTCCCCCGCAGCAGTCTGACTCACACTCACACTCACACACACACACTCACACACACACACTCACACAAATGTAAAAAATATATGAATTAGTCAGAATATTTGTCTTAGTGGGGTGGATACTTGCCTGGAGGTAAGTTAGAAGTTGAGGGAAGCGACTCAGTTCCAGCGACAGGACAGGATCAACACCACGACACAACACTAACCACAGCCTGGATCAACACCACGACACAACACTAACCACAGCCTGGATCAACACCACGACACAACACTAACCACAGCCTGGATTAGAGAACATGCCTGATCTTCACTAACTTACATCCTTTAGTGACACTCTGGTATAAAAAACGGCGATTGTGTTTAGGTGGTATACTGTGCTGGTATACTGTGCTATATATAAAGCAGGGATAATGAGAGCGTGGTTCTCACAGAGCTGCATGAAATCCCCTGCTGCATCGCTCCTGCCTGCTCCTCCAGCTCCCATTCAGATGCACCACAGACCATGTGAATGGAACCGCCTAAATCCCTTTACCTCCATCATTCAGCTTTCTTCCCCCTCTTCATCCTGCATTCCCCCCCTTGTGGATTTCACCAGCCCCTCCCCTTCCTCTCTCCTTCGCTCTCTCCTGCGTTTCATCTCTCTCTCTCTCTGTTCCTCCTGTAGCCCTCCCCCCTCCTCCCCCCTCCCTACCGGTTTGAGGGAAATGAAGCTTTTCTGTCAGAGAAGAAAGTGAGACAGGCTGAAGAGGTCTGTGTCCACTCCCCCCTCCTCCCCCCGGCCACCCAAGGCAAAGCCTCTCAACTCAACTCCGAAACACTTCAGCTGCATTTTCTTGCGCTTCAGATTTTTGTGCAGGTAAAGATTAGTAAAGAGCTTCCCGCAACAAAGCATTCAATCACATTCAAGTAGCCTGGCTATCAAACATGTCCTCCACCTCCCAGCTCCTCTGGGAGGGCAGGTCTTTCTTCCTGTGTCCCCCTGCTCTCTCCCTGCCCTGGTCTGACAGAGTCGCCTTTGAAACAGGGGTCTCTGTTACCCCCCCACCCCCCCCGCCCCCCCCGCCCCCCTCTCTTGTCAGTCTGGTGAAGCCAGGAAATGAACACCCTTTGTGGGATTAATTAATAGCAGGAGCTGGTCATGGGGCCTCAGAGCTGTGACGCTACTCAGAGGAAGACGGGAACAAGTTTGGGTTGCAGTTTAGTAGGGTGGGACCAGTGTGTGTGTGTATTTGTGTGTGTGTGTGTGGGGGGGGTGATGATGGGTGTGGGTGTGGGAGTGGGGGTTCTGAGAGGGGAAGGGTGCTTTGAACTGAAGGGCCTGGGTTCAGTGGATTAAAGTGAGAAGAGAGAGGAAGGGGGCGGTCTTTGAAGTCTACTGAGAGGTCTCGTTGAAGAAGGGAAGTTGGGTGGTAGAAATCCTGGCTGCCGACATCAAACGCTCTTATCAACCACTCTCACCTGTTGACACCCAGGGGTGAAGACACAAGATAGAGCTGCCGCAATGCTGCTCCTCCTCTCCTCCTGCACCTCCTCTCCTCCTCTCCTATCTCTCTCTCCTCCTCTCCTATCTCTCCTCCTCCTCTGCTATCTCTCCTACTCTCCTGCTATCTCTCCTCCCCTCCTCTCCTCCTCCTCTCCTCTCCTCTCCTCCTCCTCTCCTCCTCCTCTCCTCTCCTCTCCTCCATCCTCTCCTCCTCTCCTCCTCTCCTCCTCTCCTCCTCTCCTCCTCTCCTCCTCTCCTCCTTTCCTCCTCTAGCTGCCGCTCAGACAGGTCCTGGCCATGATTCAGATCCTTTTAGTTGTAATGTGTTTTTTTGTTTTTAAATACTTAAAAAGGGGTGGGAGGGAGGGGGGGGGGGTTGGGGGTGCAAAGATAATTGCGCCATTTACTTTTAACGAGGATGTGTGTGATTCTTGCATGAGTGTTGGTTCTGGGCCCATAATGCATTGTGGGAGGTGGCATCACCATGGTGACTCACCTGCCTCCCATACTGAGCAGCCAGAAGGTCTGCTTAGATACTGAACTACACACTGAACAACAGCTTAGATACTGAACTACACACTGAACAACAGCTTAGATACTGAACTACACACTGAACAACAGCTTAGATACTGAACTACACACTGAACAACAGGGCCAGAAGAAATCAACTCTGCACAAACGTCCAAAACAGCACAAACGTCCTTAATCCAGATGAGTTTGTTTAGCCTGGAGCATTACAGTAGTTAAGGTCGATAAAGTTTTTACATTGAAAATGATAATTATCACAATTGTTTAAAGACCTCAATAGGTATAAATGATTATTCAAGTTTTTACTAATTGCTTTTTTTCTCCTACTTAACCCTGTTCGTGGGCTGGTCAGCTACCATGACTGCAAGCTGACAGCCTGTCATTAACATAACAACACATTCACCCATAAAACACTTCTTGAATCTCACTAGTTTAAACTAAGTGGTACTGCATTTGCTCAATAAAAACTCTCATCAAGAGAGTATGTAAGGTGATTCTAAAAACAATTAAATTGTACGTCTATTATGAATTGTTTTTCTTCATGGTCTTGCAGGTTGTTCTCTAAAGAAAGAGAAAAAAGTCTCTCCGCTCCAAAAAAAGAGGAGCTTTAACATGATGCCTGAATGTTTTCAGTCATTGTGTCTACTCCACTTTCATGCTGCATATGTTTTATTTGAAGACTACTTTTATTTTGATATTGCTCCTAAATCTCTAAATTCCCTGAGTAGATATGTCTTGTTCTTTGTCTTCAGGACATTAGAAGCTTGGCATTTCTAAATGTCAGCCGAACACTGGATGTGTTTTAGTAGTAAAACTGGTAGATTTGGCGTCACATGGATGTTGCTCTCTAAGGATGAAAAGTGAATCTGATGGTTTTTGTTTCCAGCATCAAGTATAAAACGATGAATAAATATTATCTATTTGTGAAAAGGCAGATAGTGCTGTAAAATATTTGATTAAATAATTGTATAAAAATACTTATACTTGATAATAATTATACTTGACAACTACAGTAGAATGATAGTAGTATAATAGCAATATCAAATCTCATACAAAAGATACAAAGGAATTTTTGTGTGTCTGGAAACATACTAAATAAATACAATTCTACAAAATTGTAATTGTATATACATATATAATACATATATATGTATATATATATATATATATATATATATATATATTTATATTAAAGTTGGAAAAGATTGGCGTTTGGAGGATCTAAAATTACAGAAACTAACATATTTCAGGGAAGGGTGCAAACAAGTCACCCTACTTCTGCAGGAGAGATTAATAGATTAGAAAGTCCGACCACCTCAGAGCTGCTTGTGGGAGTGTGTAAAGATATATATATACAGCATGTATATATTCCCGTATATGTATGTATATATACATGCATACATATATGTGCCCTCAGATGTCAGAGAAGCATAGGAAAGCAGACCCACCCAGCACAGCCATCCAACCGTCCCACTTATTTCATCTGTTGGAGACGCATCAAAATTCAAGGGAAAGAAAGACAGAGAGAGAGAGAGACGAGAGAAAGACGAGAGAGACACGAGAGAGAGGAGAGAGAGAGAGGACCTTGATTTTATGCGATGCCTGTTAAAATTTAACAATCCTTGAGGCGCTAGTGTAACACTTTGCTGATGTCTGGAGGTCGGTAATTGTGCACACATCAATTATAGATCGGACCCATCTCTCCACCGTCATCCCTGCGTCCAATCAGGCGCGGCCTTGCCAAGCTCCCAGGGTGCTTTGTGGGAGGCTTGATTACAGGTGTGGTACAGGACGCTCGTTAGGGCTCAACAGCGGGACAGGGGATCCTCTTTCCTGTCCGGATGAGGGGCAGACTGGGGCGGGGGGGAGCTGGGGGGGGAGGGGGGGCTGGGGTGGGGGGGGCTGGGGGGATGGGGGGCTGGGGCGGGGGGGGCTGGGGGGGAGGGGGGGCTGGGGGAGCTGGGGGGTGGGGAGACTGGGACGGGGGGAGCTGGGGGGATGGGGGGGCTGGGGGGCGGGGAGAGCTGGGGGGGAGGGGGGCAGACTGGGGCGGGGGGAGCTGGGGGGGAAGGGGGCGGGGAGACCGGGGGCTGGGTATAGGACTGGGGGGTGCAGGGTGGAGGAAAGTGGGAAAAGGAGAGTGGGGGAGTGGAGGGGCGGGGAATGGGGTGTATGGTGGAGGGGTGCAGGGGAGAGGGGTGCGGGGGGGAGGGGTGCAGGGGTGCAGGGGAGAGGGGTGCAGGGGAGAGGGGGTGCAGGGGGAGAGGGTGCAGGGGAGAGGGGTGCAGGGGGGAGGGGTGCAGGGGAGAGGGGTGCAGGGGAGAGGGGTGCAGGGGAGAGGGGTGCAGGGGGGAGGGGTGCAGGGGAGAGGGGTGCAGGGGGAGAGGGGTGCAGGGGGGGAGGGGTGCAGGGGAGAGGGGTGCAGGGGAGAGGGGTGCAGGGGGGAGGGGTGCAGGGGGGAGGGGTGCAGGGGGGGAGGGGTGCAGGGGAGAGGGGTGCAGGGGAGAGGGGTGCAGGGGGGAGGGGTGCAGGGGGGAGGGGTGCATGCCCAGCCTCACTCGGCCATCACATCCCTCTAACAATGTGTGTGTCAGGTCCCAGGAGGTCCCTTAATGAGGCTTTCCGACACGGCCGAGGGCCAGGGCTGGCCCGCTGAAGTGAGAAGCCACATTGGTACCTAGCAGCCTTGCAATCATTAATCAGACTCCCTCTTCCCCTCCCTCTCTCTCTTTTACTCATGTCTATTCATCAGCAGTCACAGTGCTCCTTCTCTTCTGAAGCCGGCCTCACACGATAAACTGGCTCCTATTGGTCAACACACTACCAGACTTACTCCTTTTGGTCTACACACTAGCAGACTCGCTCCCATTGGCTCACACACTACCAGACTCACTCCCATTGGATAAACAGATGTATTCATAAATGTTTAGGAGTGTGTCCCATCCACTTAGCACAAGGGTTGTTAGGCATCTTCCAGGAGAGTGTGTTCTGTATGTCCCCATCCCAGCTCTGTAGGAGACAAGACTGGGAGAGGAGGAGTCTCTGTTAACCCCCCCGGACCCTGCAAGCATGGCCATGAACACTAAAACTGATTATACAAGGTTCCTGTCATATCAGCTTGAGTTAGACACCTTTTTCTGTTAAATATAAGCTCTATTTGTCTTTCCATGACTCTCTCTCTTGCTGTCTCTCTCTCTGCCACAACAACGTTCATTTCTCCTCTGAGTCCTGGTTGACTCAGCCTGAGGCTATGTCTGACCTTTGCTCCCCAAATGTGCAAAGCAGTGTTCCCATTGGCTGGTGAAAACTGCCTCCAGTAACATTTTCCCTCCTCACATCTCGTCTTTTCATCGGTTCTTGTTTTTTCACTGCCTCCTCTTTTCTCTCTGAGTGAAAGCCTCCTGTGCACCGTCGCCCAGCCAGTTCCTGACAGGCCAACCATCCTGTTATGCTGCTGTTTCTCTGCACGCGAAACGAGCCATAACGCTAGTCAGTGCAAAGTCCGAGAGAGGAGAGGAGGAGGGGGAAAAGGAGAAGGAGAGGGAGGAGGGCAAGAGGAGAGGAAGGAGGAGAGGAGGACAAGAGGAGAGGAAGGAGGGAGGAGGACAAGAGGAGAGGAAGGAGGAGAGGAGGACAAGAGGAGAGGAAGAAATGAAAGGTAACTGCTTCAGTATCCCAGCTCAGGTGTTCCTCTGGACCTTAAGGGGTCAGGGGTTAAGGCCGAGGTCATGACCTTACTAGATGTTACTTGTTGACCCTGACCTTTATGAAACTCCTTCTCTTTAGGAAGGAAACAAAACTAAAAGTTAGCAGAGACACTAGTTTGTTAAAATTCTAATTTTGTAATTATTTTTTTATCTGTAAACTTGTTGTAAACCTGATGTAAACCCCCCAAAATGATACACTATAATTATAAATAATAATTTTTTTGAATGAATGATTATGTATGCTCTGAATCAAGTTTGAGTTGACATGGAGTAAATACTGGTGAATACTAACGTTATCACACAGCTTAGACTGTTGAGAGAAAATCTCCTATTCATATTTGAACATCTCTCTGTCTCTCTCTACTCTGTTTTCTGTGCGTTGATTGATGAGTGCAGTGCAGGCTAAAGCCAACAGCATGTGATGCTTTAACCAGATAGGGGGTGTCAATGCTAGCGTGATGAAAGATTTAGTCACCCCACAGGGCCTCAGACAATCACCCTGCAGGACCTCAGACCATCACCCTGCAGGGCCTCAGACCATCACCCTGCAGGGCCTCAGACCATCACCCTGCAGGGCCTCAGACCATCACCCTGCAGGACCTCAGACCATCACCCTGCAGGGCCTCAGACCATCACCCTGCAGGACCTCAGACCATCACCCTGCAGGGCCTCAGACCATCACCCCGCAGGGCCTCACGCCATCACACCGCGGGGCCTCAGAACATCACCCCACAGGGCCTCAGACCATCCACGGGAATCAATGACAGGAAGTAAAGAAAGTCAATTTTGGCTTGGGAATTTGGGGAATTATTTTTTTTTTTAACGTGCCAAAGTTTTTTTGCCAAAGCATATAACAGGGAACTTCAATGTAGTTGAGAACAAGACTATGCACGCCTAGCTCAGCTGGACCCTGAGTGCAGCTGGTTGGGAACATTGTCTGCCAGAAACATAAACCTAAATGTAAAACGTTCTGTTGTTTTTGAACGTCTTTGTCATCAGTGTTGAGTCTGAAGGTTTCAGCCCTATGCCTGGCAAGTGTGAGAGCGCCGAATTGCGTAGAGGCCAAGAGCGGTATTGCAGACAGAGAGATTTCAATTATAGCTGGCAACATATTGAAAGACATTTTTGGAGCTGTGAACTTAGTTAAACATTTTCAAACATTTACAAATATGAACTGAACTAGTTCATTTTAAAATGTGTTAACTATGAACTGAACTAGTTCATGTAGAAAGTGAACTTTCCCAACACTGTTTGTCATTACCTAGCATATTGATTACTTGGTAAACTGAAGCCATGTTCATTTTAATACCAAGTTTATTTGTATACAGTAGACTAACTTTTTACAGCAGTGAGAGTAGGATGTATGTATGTCCACACAAAAGTTGTATTATAAATGTTTGCATGCATGTCTGCTTATGACAAGGTAAATACAGTTAAATTACCCCAAAATTTCCAGTTCATTCCTGTTAATTCCCGTTAATTCCCGTATATTCCGGTTAATTCCCGTGGAAGGTTTCCAACTTTGAAAATTCCCGGAATTTTGCAACCCTAATAGTACAGCAGGAGTGTCATGTCCCTGTGCTGGACAGGCCTTTTGGTTTTCTGTCTGTTTCTGTCTGTCGGTCCCTTTTGGTTTTCAGTTACAGGCTCCTGCATTCCGGTCCACACACTCCATCTACCCTGTTAACTACTCACATCTGCGGCTCATCTCCAATCAACTCATCAACTCATCAGTAAATTAACATTGCTTCCACATCCACTCATCGCCAGTTCAACGTCGCTATTAGCTCACGTTAGTCAGCTCCTGTCTGCATTATCCTAGAAAGTCAGATCATTGAATTCCGTCAATAACTTTGTTTTTCTGTCTGTTTTAGACTGGGTTCATATCTCTGCGAGCTCCAGTTCTGGTCTCTCTCCAGGTCTGATCTCTCTCCAGTTCTGATCTCTCTCCAGTTCTGGTCTCTCTCCATGTCTGATCTCTCTCTTCAGCTCTGCCAGCTCCAGGTCTGATCTCTCTCCAGGTCTGATCTCTCTCCAGGTCTGATCTCTCCAGGTCTGATCTCTCTCCAGGTCTGATCTCTCCAGATCTGATCTCTCTCCAGGTCAGGGAGTCAGATGGCTGAGCGGTGAGGGAGTCGGGCTAGTAATCTGAAGGTTGCCAGTTCGATTCCCGGCCGTGTCAATTGACATTGTGTCCTTGGGCAAGGCACTTCACCCTACTTGCCTCGGGGGAATGTCCCTGTACTTACTGTAAGTCGCTCTGGATAAGAGCGTCTGCTAAATGACTAAATGTAAATGTAATGTCTGATCTCTCTCCAGTTCTGATCTCTCTCCAGTTCTGATCTCTCTCGTCAGTCCAGCATTCCCCCCGGATTCTCCGCTACCACCAGCCCCTGCCATTTCTCTGAAGATATAAGAAGGAATTAACCTATTCCTGTATTCTGGGTTTTTGCATTTGGGTCGACCTGCTAGCCAGCCACGGTGACAAGTAGATCATGGATCAGAAGAGTGGTTCTACAGCAGTCAAGGAACGGTCTTATTTGTATATATAAAGTATGTACAAACATATATACCATATATAAGTATATATATACACATACATAAATACAGTATCTAAGTATATATATGCATTATTTTCATTTATTAAACTCATGAGACCCAAGAAAAAAAGGTTTAAAAAAGGTTTCCATTTTACATTATGTAAATATTTGGGTAACATAAACCCATTTTAAATGTCATAAGTGTTTTTTCTATTTTATGCATCCATAAATAAAAGAACAAACAAGAATCTCACGGCTTCTCCTGAGGTTGTTCACGTGGGTGACATAATAAAAAATAAAAAAACAGGATGTCTTTTCAATCAGACAAAATAAATAAATACAAAGGCTAGTATGGCAGCGAAAAGTTACCAGCCCTAAATTATAGTGGACATAAGAACTGGGACTGAGGTATTTCATATAATTTAGTTTGTGTTTTTATTTAACAAGGGCCACACAACACAACTGTTGGGCCAGTTAGCTGTAGAGCTAATTTACATCTGCAGGCAGGAAGATAATAAAAACAACAGTTTGATCCTGTATGATGTTTTTTTATGTGTGATGTGCTGTTGTACATTTTTATAATTATGTTGTTTTTAATTGTTTGTATTGTTATGTTTGTAATACAATACAAACCTTTTAAAACAACATAATTAGCACAATGTGCATGAAGTACATTACACATAAAACATCATACCATATTGTAAATATATATATGAAATATATATATTTGCTGTAAACATCCTTCTATTATTTTGTATGATGTTTAATGTATTTAGCATGTGTACAATACAATGACTATTGTATACTAATGAGCAAAGTATGTTAGAAAATACCAGTGACTATGCTAGCTAAGTACTTTTTTATAAGTTTTTCTTTTGAAGTATTTGTTTAAATCATGATTAGAGAGCTCCCACATCTAAATGTGAATCTCAGTTTTCTTAAAACGTATTGTTTGTCACAGTGTAAATGTGTATAATGGTCACCTACCCATCTGGTGTGGGAAATAAGAGTTTAAACCATCCGATCACGCTTGGTAAATATCGATTTATATTTAGTAATACAGTATCGATGTGTTGTGTGTTTTTTCCCTTTTCTTTTTGATATTGTGTGACATTGTGTGTTTTATGTTAATGTTTGTGTCGTTTTTACTGCTCTTGCTCCTCAGGGACACATTTCCTTCCTTACCTACTTAAATAATAAAAAGCTGAGTTTCTAATCAGTTTCATATTTTTAGTGACATTTCCTGAGCAGGGAAAGGTGGCAGGTGTTGACCAGGCAGATGAACGCAGAGCACAAGAGGCTCACTTAGGGAACAGAACATTTATAGACACGCTCATTATCTCCAGTTAATCTACAGTACAGATTAGCACCAGACGAACATGATAAATGCTTAATGGCTTTAGTCTAATTGTCCTACACTTTATACAGTATAATAATGTTCGATCATATATTTTCAGTAGCTTTTCCACTGCAGACGATTCAATCAAAAAATCTCTCAGCCATCCAGAATAAAACATTTCATATTTAAACGATAAAACGTTATTTAAACATACCCAGATGAAGTGTCAGACAGCCTCCCTTCCAACCGACGTTCAAGTGAAATCTAAAATCTAATATTAACATTTCAGGGAAAACAGATATACATAAGGGTGACAGGTCAGGAATGAGTTTTGTTTGCAGGTCCAGGAAGCTGCTGGTTCAACGTTTAAACAATGTTAATTAAATATTGTGAATGTTGTGAAGAGGAATGTGTTGTGATTCCTCCAGACAGCCCTAAGGGACGGAGGAGGAGAGAACGCCAGGATCAGAACCACATCTCGGCTCGCCGTCCGACCAGCCCTCCTCTGTGGACAGATTCATCTGTAGACTTGACACTTTCTGCAAAACGCTGAAGTGCCGTGGTTCATGATTCAAGCTTGTTATGCTGCTGTAACTGCTGATTAAGTCCAGTAAGATGACAACTCTGACATTAAACAAACCGTATTTATGATTACAGTAGCCGTAAATATTAATCTATGAGCCCAAGTTTGTAAACTGTAGCAAATCTCTTTAACTCTATAGAAATAGTAACGTTTTAATGAGTGTTTTGTACTTATGCCAATATTACAATCAATTCAAGTAGCCTAATGTGAACACTATAATGCAGCTAAATAAAATCATCTTTAGCTAAATACGCAACAAAGCTTTGGTCCATTTGCATTTCAGTTTCTTCATAAAGAAAAAAAAACGTAATTTCTTTTCAGTCCTGCCAGGCCTGCTGAGATGTGTGTGTTGGATGGAGACAGCGAGAGAGAGAAGTGAGAGAAGTGAGAGGGTACAGTATGTGAGAGGAGGAGGAAGGGTGCGGGAGGGAGGGGAATGTGTGTGAGTGTGTGAGTGTGTGTGTGTGTGTGTGTGTGTGTGTGTGTGTGAGTGTGAGTGTGTGTGTGTGAGTGTGTGAGTGTGTGAGTGTGTGTGTACGTGTGAGCAGGGGGAGTGACTGCCCGTGCTGGCTTAGGTGGAGTGGATGGGGGGATGAGGGTGAAGAAATGGGGGGAGAGAGTGTGGGGGTAGAGGGAGACGAGGGAAAGGGGTTTTAGAGGGGTGGAGGAAGGAGGGAGGGTTAGTCAGGGTATGGATGAGGAAGTCAGAGAGAGAGGAGGAGGAGGAGGAGGAGGAAGGGGGGAGGGGAGGAGGGGGGGAGGAGGGAGGGAGGGAGAGAGAGAGAAGAGGAGGGACATGAGGAGAGGGGAGGGGAGGGAGAGTAGAGGAGAGGAGGAGAGGGGAGGTCCCGCTGCTTGGCCATACGCTCCTGCCTCCCTGTCTTTCAGCTTGGCTGGCCAGAGTCCTCATTTGCATGGTGAGATTTCGCTCGGGGCCTGTCTGCTCTTCCAGCCAGCGGCCGGGGGCCAGGGGGCCGGGGGGCCGGGGGGCTGGGGGGCCGGGGGGAGATCACACGCTGGCAAGCAGGACGTGTCACATTCATGTAGCTCCCGCTAATCAGCCGGACCTTCCAGCACCAGCGCCATGTGAAGAAATGCCGATAATGGTACATGTTCTGGAGCGAGATGGAGGAACGCCATGCGTGCATGTGTGCGTGTGTGTGTGCGTCTGTGAGAACACACATTGATGTGCGAGCTAGCTGCTGAGAATGTGTGTCCTCATGTCCATGTGTGTGGTGTGACTGTAGGAGGGTGTGCTGGGACGTTGGGCTGGGGCGTGTGTGTGTGTGTGTGTGTGTGTGTGTGTGCGTAGTCTGACAATCCAAATCCTCCTTTTTTCCAATGCAAATTTCCAGTCATTTGGTGAAGTGCTAGTGACCCCTATGGGCAAGACTATGAGGTTATGGCTCACTCTGAACCGCATGGTTGAGTTGATGAAGCCTCATACAGGGTCCACAACCAACAGGAATGTGTTCACACCAAATGATCATAATCTGAAAAAGAAAAACAACTTTTAACTTGTGGTTTAAACTTGTGCTCCGATTGGTCTGAACAGATGTGGTCTGGAAGTCTGGAGATCTGGGGGCCTGGGGTCTGGGGGTCTGGAGGTGTGGGGGTCTGGAGGTGTGGGGGTCTGGAAGTCTGGGGGTGTAGAGGGCTGGAGGTGTAGATGTCTGGAGGTCTGGGGTCTAAGGTCTAGGGGTCTGGAAGTCTGGAGATCTGAGGGTCTGGGGGTCTGGGGGTCTGGGGTCTGGGGGTCTGGAGGTCTGGAGGTCTGGGGTCTAAGGTCTGGGGGTCTGGGGTTCTAGGGGTCTGGGGGTCTGGGGTCTGGAGGTCTGGAGGTCTGGGGTCTGGAGGTCTGGGGTTCTAGGGGTCTGGAGGTCTGGGGTTCTAGGGGTCTGGGGGTCTGGGGTTCTAGGGGTCTGGGGTCTGGGGGTCTGGAGGTGTGGAGGTCTGGGGGTGTGGAGGTCTGGGGGTCTGGGGGTCTGGGGGTCTGGGGGTCTGGGGTTCTAGGGGTCTGGGGTCTGGGGGTCTGGAGGTGTGGAGGTCTGGGGGTGTGGAGGTCTGGGGGTCTGGGGTTCTAGGGGTCTGGGGTCTGGAGGTCTGGGGTCTGGGCGTCTGAGGGTCTGGAGGGTCTAGGGGTCTGAGGGTCTGGAGGGTTAAACCAGGGAGTCCAGGCACAGCCACGGCTGGGAGGATGATGTGGCAGGGAAGAGCTGGCTGGTATTACTCTAACTGACTGGCTGGCTGGTATTACTCTAACTGACTGACTGGCTGGTATTACTCTAACTGACTGGCTGGCTGGTATTACTCTAACTGACTGACTGGCTGGTATTACTCTAACTGACTGACTGGCTGGTATTACTCTAACTGACTGACTGGCTGGTATTACTCTAACTGACTGACTGGCTGGTATTACTCTAACTGACTGACTGGCTGGTATTCAGCTGACTGGCTGGCTGGTATTACTCTAACTGACTGACTGGCTGGTATTACTCTAACTGACTGACTGGCTGGTATTACTCTAACTGACTGACTGGCTGGTATTCAGCTGACTGACTGGCTGGTATTACTCTAACTGACTGACTGGCTGGTATTACTCTAACTGACTGACTGGCTGGTATTACTCTAACTGACTGACTGGCTGGTATTACTCTAACTGACTGACTGGCTGGTATTACTCTAACTGACTGACTGGCTGGTATTACTCTAACTGACTGACTGGCTGGTATTACTCTAACTGACTGACTGGCTGGTATTACTCTAACTGACTGACTGGCTGGTATTCAGCTGACTGGCTGGCTGGTATTACTCTAACTGAGTGACTGGCTGGTATTCAGCTGACTGGCTGGCTGTCTGACTGGCTGGGAAGAGTATTATCAGTTCCTCTGGAGGGAGTTTGACGGGTGTGTGGAAGCCTGAATCCTATCTGGGGTCGGACACCACATGGGAGCACCTCTATAGTCTCTGCTCTTTGTTGTGGTGGTGATTTAGCACATGCATGGAGACAGAACACCATGTAGAGAAGGAGAGAGAGAGAGACAGAGAGAGACAGAGAGAGACAGAGAGAGAGAAGGAGAGAGAGAAGGAGAGAGAGAAGGAGAGAGAGAAGGAGAGAGAGAGATATGGAGAGAGACAGAGGGAGAGAGAGAGAGAGAGAGAGAGAGAGAGAGAGAGAGAGAGAGAGAGAGAGAGAGAGAGAGAGAGAGAGAGAGAGAGAGAGAGAGAGAGAGAGAGAGAGAAGGAGAGGGAGGAGTAGAAGAGAGAGAGGAGAGGGAAAGAGATAGAGAGAGAAAGAGAGAGAGAGAGAGAGAGAAGGAGAGAGGGAGGAGAGAGAGAGACAAAGAGAGAGAGAGAGATACAGGGATGACATGAGCAGTATCAGGAGCAAACAGCTTAGCTTCTCTCCCGCTTCTCCACACAGGTCTTCAAAAGAGCTGGAACCTGCCACTCTAATCCCATCAGGAGCACTGCACTCACCCATCAGAGCAGAGCGAGGGAGGGGGAGAGGGAAGGAGAGAGGGGGAGAGAGAGGAAGAAACAGATAGAGAGGGATCGAGAGAGGGAGAAAGAGAGGGATAGAACGAGGGAGAGGGAGAAAAGAAAAGAAGAGAGAGAGAGCCAGAGGAATGGAAAAAGGGAGAGAGAGACATATAGAGAAACACACAGAGAGAGAGAGAGAGAGAGAGAGAGAGAGAGAGAGAGAGAGAGAGAGAGAGAGAGAGGTAGAGATCATTAGGTGCATGTTGGTGGGTACCAGAGAGAGACAGCGACTCTCTGGCTCTTGTCCCAGACTCCCAGGTTCTCCTCTGTGCTGCTAACACCAGCCTTGTCTGGGTTCTCCTCTGTGCTGATAACATCCACCTCTCCATGTTGTGTTCCCCTAAACCGCTTCGATCCCAGCACCAACAGCAACACCAGCATGACGCCTCAGTCCCCACCCACTAGTCTTCAGATGAGATTCAGACCGTTTTAACTTAATGCTCAGAAAATATATAATATATTCTAAAAAAGTATAATGTGACACAAAGGATGGATAACTAGCTGGATGAGGACTGTAATAAGGCAGGGAGCAGGGCAGGATAATAGCCCAGAGACCAGGCCTCGCGTCCCAGCCTGCACTGCCACTAATCCAGGGCTTTGGGGGAGCTGAAGTTTGGGTAAGATGCATTAGTGTCTTCCACACATGTGCTCCATGCCTTTCTCTTAATCCCCCTCTCTCTGTCTCTCTCTGTCTCTCTCTCTCTGTGTCTCTCTCTCTGTGTCTCTCTCTCTGTGTCTCTCTCTCTTCAGCTTTCTCTGAGCTGCTCTGTTCTATTGTATTAAATTTTTCACCCCTCCAACCCCCCTCGCCTTTTCTCTCTCTGTGTGTGTCTCTCTCTCTCTCTTCTCGCCTTCACTCCCTCTTCTCTCTCTCTGTCTGTTTTCCCTCCCTCCCCTTGAGAACAGCCCTCCCTCCCTCTGAGAGCAGTGGAAATCCCAGAGGGCAGGAGTGACAGTCTCTATTCAGCTGTGTGTCGAAGAGGGAGGGAGGGGCAGCTGGGGAGAGGCCTGCATGAATGAGCCCCACGCTCCTGTACCCCTCCCCCGTCTCTCTCTCTCTTTCTGTCTCTCTCTGTCTCTCTCTGTCTCTCTCTGTCTCTCTCTGTCTCTCTCTGTCTCTCTCTGTCTCTCTCTGTCTCTTTCACACTCACTCTCTCACTCTCTCACTCTCTCACTCTCTCACTCTCTCACTCTCTCACTCTCTCACTCTCTCACTCCCTCCCTCTTCCCCCACCTCCACCACCCCCTCTTCCTTCCCTCTCCCCCAACCCCCCTCACCCTGCCCTCCTCACCCCTCACCCTGTCCCCTCACCCCTCTCCCTGCCCCCCTCGCCCCTCTTTTCTAATCTCCTCAAATTTAAACCCCACCCAATGCTGCTTGCCCCCCCTGCCTATTCTCTTCACCTTTGCCCCCCCAGGCTCCCCCAAGCCCTCACCGCACCCAGTCCCCCCAGGTCCCCCCCAGCACCCCCAGGCCCTGAGAGAGAGTGTGTGGCATTATTTATCTACCCTTGTGGAGACCACAAGGAAAGTTGCCTCAAAGGGACATGTTCTTGTTCCCACAACATCAAGTGATTTTTCTTTTTCATTTTAGGGAGGTTTATGGTTAAGGTTACTCACCCAGAGCCAACAAGAAGCACCCAGAGCCAGAATCAGAGGGAACTATGCAGATCCAGACATGTTAGTTACTAATGACTAATTCAAAGGGATGGTTTGAGATAGTCAGTGATGATGAGGAGTGGGATGTGTGATCTCATCTCTGGAGGAAGAGGGGTCTTCTGTTCTCCAGCGGGACTGGAAAGCAGGCTGGCTTGAAACTGACTGACTGACTGACTGGCAGGCTGACTGGCAGGCTGACTGACTGGCTGACTGACTGGCTGACTGGCAGGCTGACTGGCAGGCTGACTGGCTGACTGGCAGGCTGACTGACTGACTGGCTGGCTGACTGGCTGACTGTCCGGCCGACTGGGTCTGGCCTCCAGAGGTACACACCTCTCATCACACGCAAACATCTCATGTTCTCTTCAGGTGTGCTGCAAACACATGCCAAGCCCACTCTGAGACAGAGAGGGAGACAGAGCGAGAGTTATGTAGAGAGGGAAAGAGAGAGGGAAGAATCTAGTAAACAAGTTGGTGACAGGCTGCAGCTCTGCCAGGTATAGACAGAGGTAATCCTGTTCTGTAGTGAACCTCCTGCTTGTAATGACTGACACTCTGTCATCCTCCCCTCATCTCGGGGCAGCTACCGCCTGTCAGAAAACAGACACCACAGCACCACCGCCGCTAAACAGGAAGACAGAACACAGGAAGTCCTTCAGTCTAGAGGGAGTTTCCAGGCTGTGGTATTTTCCCAGCCAGGCAGACTCACTCTGAAGCCCTGGTCCAGGTTTAATCGATCACTTCCTGAACCCACAGATGTCGGAATGTTTTGCAAAGCTTGAGAAAGTAATTAAATATTTTCTGCTTCACAGTGTCCACCAAGCAGTGTGTGAACCCAGACACATGAACAAAAGAGATCCTCTGGTCATTATTCATATTGTCATGTAGTGTTTTGAAAGGTAGGAGGTGGGGGATATAATACTTGCAATCATTAGGGCATTGTATTGTGGAGGCTGTCATTTGAATCATGTCATCAATGTGTCATTAGGTAAAATTACTAACAATTACAATTTAATCATATTTCATTGTGAAATTGCAAACAAAACTGGACAATGCTTCTTAATTGTATTCTGCCACAATGTGTGTGTGTGTGTGTTTAGGTGTTGTTCTAAGGCTTGGTGCTAACAGTGGGTCAGATGCATCTAAACACAATGAATAAACATTGTCAGAAGAGGATTTTCACAATCAATCTGGAATTCAATTTTTTTTCCCTGAGCAGTCTCAAAGCTGCACCCTGGGACTAGATTTAGGCTGCAGCCCAGACAGAGGTGACCCCAGACAGAGGTGACCCCAGACAGAGGTGACCCCAGACAGAGGTGACCCCAGACAGAGGTGACCCCAGACAGAGGTGACCCCAGACAGAGGTGACCCCAGACAGAGGTGACCCCAGACAGAGGTGACCCCAGACAGAGGTGACCCCAGACAGAGGTGACCCCAGACAGCCGCTGACCCTCTGACCTCACCATTGTCTTGGTGTGTGCAAACATCGAACAGAAGGCTGCTTTCTACAGATACTGAATAACACACAACTACCCTGCCTGCCTGCCTGTGTCTGTCTGCCTTTCTGCCTGCCTGTCTGTCTGCTTGCCTGTCTGTCTGTCTGTCTGCCTGTCTGCCTGTGTCTGCTTGCCTGCCTGCCTGCCTGTCTGTGTCTGTCTGTCTGCCTGCCTGCCTGCCTGCCTGCCTGCCTGCCTGTCTGTCTGTCTGTCTGTCTGTCTGTCTGCCTGCCTGTGTGTGTGTAGGTTTGTGTCGGTGTGTGTGATTGGGGAGGGGCAAGTGAGAAAGAGAAAGCGAGGGGGATGAGGAGACAGGAGAAAGCGAGCAGGAAGAAAAGAGAGAGTGATAGGTAGATGCAGTGAAAGACCCTCAAGGTTGTTAAATGTAATGAATCCTTACCTCGGTCTTTGTTGCCTGTAATTGCAGAGTTGTTCATCTGAGGAGAATGCCTGATGCTGTTCCACAACAGTATCTCCTACTGACACATCCACCAGCGTCCGAGAGCAGAGTTATACCATCACACACACACACACACACACACACACACACACACACACACACACACACACACACACACACACTCCTGGGAGGAGTGAACAAGCAGGGACATTAAAGCAGGATGATGATGCTAATTAAAACAGAAGAAAGGGTTGGATCCAGAGTTCCTTCCCACCACAGAGCAGGTCTCACTCATCACCGTGCTGAGCTTATTGTAGTGATGACAGCAGTTTCTTCTAATCCAGCTATTGAATATATTTCCCCTTGTCTGAATATGCTTCATGGACACTTGACAAGATTTTTATGCACAAATCGTATTTTTCTGTCTATCGATTCCTGCAGTGTTTATCCTGTTGTTTCTGCAGTTTTCTGAATGCTGACGTTATCATCTGGCTGTGACAGACAGCTTCATCTGATCGGGATCTAAGCACCATCACCAGGACCCAGGGTTCTCCACCAGGGTGGTCTCTCCACCAGGACACAGGGCTCTCCACCAGGGTGGTCTCTCCACCAGGACCCAGGGCTCTCCACCAGGGTGGTCTCTCCACCAGGACACAGGGCTCTCCACCAGGGTGGTCTCTCCACCAGGGTGATCTCTCCACCAGGACCCAGGGCTCTCCCACCAGGACACAGGGCTCTCCACCAGGACCCAGGGCTCTCCACCAGGGTGGTCTCTCCACCAGGGTGGTCTCTCCACCAGGGTGATCTCTCCACCAGGACCCAGGGCTCTCCACCAGGGTGATCTCTCCACCAGGGTGATCTCTCCACCAGGACCCAGGGTGAGTCCACACCAGGAGAGGTTTAGACAGACTGACCCTTACAATGCCCCCCCTCCCCCTTCTCCCAGGCCCCCTCTGGCTAAGTGCTTTCATACACACACCCAGCTGGAGGTATGGACAGGATGCAGTCACTGACCGTAAGAAGTGGTCAGGCTGTACAAGACAAGAGCACCCCAGAGAGGGAGGCCTGGGCCTGGGGAGAGGATGAGGGGAGGCTGGGTGGAGGGGAGGCTGGGTGGAGGGGAGGCTGGGTGGAGGGGAGGGGAGGCTGGGTGGAGGGGAGGCTGGGTGGAGGGGAGGCTGGGTGGAGGGGAGGGGAGGCTGGGTGGAGGGGAGGCTAGGTGGAGGGGAGGGGAGGCTGGGTGGAGGGGAGGCTGGGTGGAGGGGAGGCTAGGTGGAGGGGAGGGGGGCATGGAGGGTTTCCCAGTAGGAAGCTTTGCTCTGTCAGCCAGTCCTGTGTGCCGTCCAGTCCTGTGTGCTGTGCAGTCCTGTGTGCCGTCCAGTCCTGTGTGCTGTGCAGTCCTGTGTGCTGTGCAGTCCTGTGTGCTGTCCAGTCCTGTGTGCTGTGCAGTCCTGTGTGCTGTGCAGTCCTGTGTGCTGTAGTACCTGACCAGCAGTAACTGGCTTCTGGATCACCAAGTTGTAGGTAAAAGAGAAGGTTTATTGTTTGTTTTCAAGTTGTTGTTGGAAATAGTACAAGGTGTTTGTGTGTGTGAGTGTGGAAGGGAAGAGGAGAAGAGAGGAGAAGAGAGGAAGAGCTTGGAGATGAGATGAAGAATAGCTTGTGTTCTTACCCCCCTCCCCTATATTGCCAACTTGTTTTTTGCTCCAGATTTAAAACAACAAGAGGAATACTGGAAGAGTTTACATTACGACTAATATTCCACATCAGTGTCCCTTAGCTTCACATAATTTTAGTTTTGAAATGACAGTTGGTTTAGATCTCTGGCTGAGTGGGCAGCGCTGAGGAACGGTAATCAAGGCAGTGGTGTCTCTGTTTGTTTTGATAAGAGGTGACAATATGAAGACTAGGGCTTTAATCAAGGTTAGAATAAAACATGATGGCGGCTTGATTATAAACCAGATCATCATCAACATATTGTCACCTCTTAATCATTCAGATAAACAAGGATATCTACCTTCAGTCTAGGCTGCATATATTACACGATACAAGTTCCCACACACTCACACACACACTCACGCACACACTCACATGCATGTAGGTGCACACACTTCCTCATACACACACATGCTTGCTTGTTCCAAAACACACACACAGACACACACACACTGCAGTCTACATCACACATCAGATTCATATCAAATATGATATGCACTCATTCCATTTTACACTCTTTTGAAATTCCCCAGCTTCAGGCGATTGGACGTCCATTAGCGAGTGTTGCTCGTGAAGCCGTCAGCCAGCAGAGACATCCGTCTCAAGATAAACAATAGAAGCATCCTGCAGGTCCGCCAAACACTCAGAACTTTTTTAATATACTTTCATCTTCTTTGTCTTGTCTCTTATTTACTTGGGCTCTTTCATTCAATCTCTTTGGAGCGAGGACTTCCCTTCCTCTGTTTCTCAGGAGATCATTATGAGCGCAGGCCTCGCCTGTTTTCCTCACACTGAAATTATAACATGACCGGCGACGGCGCTCGTTAGCCGGGCTGTCAATCATCGCCGGCTACGGAGAGAAGCAATCGTGACGCTGCCACAGAAGGGGTCACCAATGAAGATGTTCATTTTCCATTCATCCATCACATCTCCCCCGAAATCAATTTACCACACATCAACCGTCCACGGTGCCTTGACAACGGCGTGGCCCATCGCTATGAAGGAGGGAGAGATGCAACTTCTAAGAGACGTTTGGAAGCCAGAAGATTCGTTTAGATAAAATCGTATAAACGCCAGTCAATGTGAATCATTCTTACCTGGGTATGGATACGTGAGCTTTTGTTTGGAACCAAGCACACGTAGATATCAAACGCTTTTATCATTAATGAACACAGGATACAGTTCTGGTGCTCAGAGTAATGAATGACATATTTGAAGACTGTATTTTGACGTGCGCACAAAACTCAGATTATTAGGAGGAAGTTTGTTGGGACTTATTTGAGTAGTTATAGAACTGACCTTATGGTTTATAATACATTTACATATGGAAATTGGATTCATGTAAAAGACACTATCGAAAGCAAGATGCAAAGAGAGCATATTGCCTAGAAAAAACTGAACTACAGCTAGCATCAGAGGTGCAGACTTCCATCAGAATTGCAGTGGTCAGTCAATGACAGCAACCATATCTCAACCACACCTCGACCACACCTCAACCACATCTTAAATACATCTCAACTACCAGACACGGTGCACAATAACAACAAAACAAAATAAATGACACAACCACCCTCAAGGTCAGAGTCAGTTAAATTTGCACTAATTAAACACACTGGCGCAAATCTAAAATTAAATATTCTGAACGTTCGATGGTAATATAAATATGTAAAAAATAATGTGATATATAATAAACCCAATAATTATTATTAATAATAATAATGTGGGTAATAATTATAATTGATCCATCCCGAGCTCAATGACCTTACAACAATTAAGATGAGCGGAATTAGTTGTTTACATGAATAATACCATAATCTCCCTAACACCAGCATGGTATGATTATCAGAGTGCATGATAACATACTACATGATGTTTCTCTTCAAGTCAGTCAGCCTCCTTCTCTATCACCACCTCTCCATCTCTCTCCTCCTCCCTCCTCCTCTATCGCTCCTTCTCTCTCTTCTCCTCTCTGTCCTCTTTCATCTATTGTCCTCTCTCTGTCTTTGCCCTTGCACCCTCTCTATCTCTCCTCCCCCCTCCTCCTCCCCCTCCTCCTCCTCCCTCCTCCACCTCCCCCTTCTCCTCCTCCTCCCTCCTCCTTCTCCCCCTCCCACTCCTCCTCCCCTCCCCCTCCCCCCTCCCCCCTCCCCCCTCCCCCCTCCCCCCTCCTCCTCCCCCTCCCCCTCCTCCTCCCCCTCCTCCTCCTCCTCCCCCTCCTCCTCGGCCTGCAGGATGAAGGAGAGGGGATAGAGAGACAGCTGAAGACAGCAGGATGAAGGAGAGAGGATGGAGAGACAGCTGAAGACAGCAGGATGAAGGAGAGAGGACAGAGACACTTGAAGACAGCAGGGTGAAGGTATGTGTATAAATGTGTGTGTGTGTGTGTGTGTGTGTGTGAGAGGCAGTGGATGGAGGATGGAGGGGGGTGTCATTCCAGGAGACGTCACACTGTTCAGGCAAATGCTTTTCTGTTAGGTTGTCCACCACCTACTGATGAAGATACCCCCCCTGCCCCCCTCCTAACCCCCCCCTGCCCCCCTCCTAACCCCCCAGCTCCCCTCATACCCCCCCCTGCCCCCCTCCTACCCCCCCTGCCCCCCTCCTAACCCCCCAGCTCCCCTCATACCCCCCCCTGCTACCCCCCCCTGCCCCCCTCCTAACCCCCCAGCTCCCCTAATACCCCCCCCTGCCCCCCTCCTACCCCCCCTGCCCCCCTCCCTCACTGCTCTGTGCTGTAGCTGCCAGGAGCAGCCTGCCATCCCAGAGAGCAGATGCCAATCAGCCCTGATACACACACTCTCACACACACACACACACTCACACTAAACCTGTGAAGGGGTTGGGGGGGGGGGGCACAGGAACCAGGAAGGCAGTCTGGGACAAAAATAGACAGTTGCATACCCACTCACCCCTTCACCCCCTCGTTCCCCTGACCCCCCTCACCCCCCTAACCCCCTCAACTCTCACCCTCTCACCCACCCTCACATCCCCCAAACCCCCTCAACTCTCACCCTCTCACCCCCCCTCACCCCTACTGTAAGTCGCTCTGGATAAGAGCGTCTGCTAAATTACTCCCACTCTCCCTATTCTCCCCATAACCCCCCACCTCTCCCCCCTCCACCCACAGCACCCTCTCCCCTACTCTCTCTCCCCTAACCCCCCACCTCTCCCCCCTCCACCCACAGCACCCTCTCCCCTACTCTCTCTCCCCCCTCCACCCACAGCACCCTCTCCCCTACTCTCTCTCCCCTAACCCCCCACCTCTCCCCCCTCCACCCACAGCACCCTCTCCCCTACTCTCTCTCCCCCCTCCACCCACAGCACCCTCTCCCCTACTCTCTCTCCCCCCTCCACCCACAGCACCCTCTCCCCTACTCTCTCTCCCCCCTCCACCCACAGCACCCTCTCCCCTACTCTCTCTCCCCCCTCCACCCACAGCACCCTCTCCCCTACTCTCTCTCCCCCCTCCACCCACAGCACCCTCTCCCCTACTCTCTCTCCCCCCTCCACCCACAGCACCCTCTCCCCTACTCTCTCTCCCCCCTCCAGTAAAACCGACTCTGCCTCTCTGAAGGCCTGCAGGAATATTCCAGATCTGTTTCCTGACTAGTACTGTGCCACATCTGAATTGTAATTAGTCGCTCTGGGGTGAACAGTGAGGCCTACTTGGGGGCAGAGCCAGAATCTTCTTCCTACAAAACCTCTCGCTCCCCATGCAATCCCCCCCCTGGCTGGAGGACAGGAGGGCTGGTTGGAGGACAGGAGGGCTGGCTGGAGGACAGGAGGGCTGGCTGGAGGACAGGAGGGCTGGGTGGAGGACAGGAGGGCTGGTTGGAGGACAGGAGGGCTGGGTGGAGGACAGGAGGGCTGGGTGGAGGACAGGAGGGCTGGGTGGAGGACAGGAGGGCTGGCTGGAGGACAGGACGGCTGGCTGGAGGACAGGAGGGCTGGCTGGAGGACAGGAGGGCTGGGTGGAGGACAGGAGGGCTGGGTGGAGGACAGGAGGGCTGGCTGGAGGACAGGAGGGCTGGGTGGAGGACAGGAGGGCTGGGTGGAGGAGAGGAGGGCTGGCTGGAGGACAGGAGGGCTGGGTGGAGGACAGGAGGGCTGGCTGGAGGACAGGAGGGCTAGCTGGAGGGACAGGAGATAATGGGATTGAGGTAGTACTTAAGTCTCAGTGAACTAGAGCAGCTCGGGTAATTAGAGGAGATCCATACTGGGGTGCTAATTATGGCTAATGCTAACATCCATACTGGGGTGCTAATTATGGCTAATGCTACGCTAACATCCATACCGGGGGTGCTAATCATGGCTAATGCTACACAAACTGGTTGTAGGGGGGCAATGAGGCTAACCCTGTCTCTGTCTCTCTCTGTCTCTCTCTTTGATCCTCTCTCTCTTCCTCTCTCTCTTCCTCACTCTCTTCCTCACTCTCTTCCTCACTCTCTTCCTCTCTATTGCCCTCTATCCCTCTCTCCATCTGTATCTCCCTCTCTCTAATAAAAAGTGTTAAAGAAACTTAACAAGTTGGCCCCTAAGAAACCTGAAACCTTTGATCAGGGAAAACGAGAAACAAGCAGAGATGGAGAGAGTGGGGGAGGAATAGAAAGAGAGAGCAGAGGAGGAGAGAAGAGGAGGCGAGAGAGGAGCAGAGGGGGGTAAAATAAAGAAATTCTCATTTAGCTGTGGTGTCTGGGAATGTAGTGTGGGTGTGGTCCTTCTATTGAGGGTTCATTAGAGGAACAATGGAGTCCATGAGATCTAATTAGGGGAGGTTAATAACCAGCTCTGTGCCCCCCCCCACCCTGCCCCCCCACCCTGCCCCCCAATGTATACTTGTATGTGTTTTGTCACATTACAGAATTTAATTTGTAATTTTCGCCCTAATGTTCGTCCTTAGTGAGAAAATCATCTAAAACATGATGTATGTGATGTGTACTTGCGTACACAAAAAATTTCACTGCATATCAAACATATAAATGTTTCCCAAAACCTTGGGTGTTACTCATGGATTTATCACAAATTCAATTCAAACTAAATCCCAAAGCCCCTTTACATGAGCGATCAGTCTGGGACATGTGACCCAGGGAGGTTCTGCATACTGACACAGCACAGCCCTGCGACGGCGCCACACAAATAAAATGCAAAATTCAAAATGGTTTCCTATTAGAGCGCATTATGAAGCCAGCAGGTGAAAAGGAGACCTTCAGAATGGCTTATTGTGAGGGTATATTATGGGATATATTACATGATTTTCATAAAGTCGCAGTGCGAGAGGCCATTTTGTTATTTCAAAACAACACCCTGATCTGTGTGGAGAGGTTACTGGTCTCACACACACACACACACACACACACACACACACACACACACACACACATAAAGATCAGTCATTTCTGGTAATGTGTAGTAATGTGTGAGATGACAGCACATTGCGGTTCCTGTTCTGTGTATTGATGCTAGTATTTTTATATGAGCTGTTCTGTGTATGAGACAGACAGACTGACAGTCATGTGGACATGTGGACAGACAGATATGTGGACAGACAGACAGTCATGTGGACATGTGGACAGACAGACATGTGGACAGACAGACAGATATGTGGACAGACAGACAGACATGTGGACAGACAGACATGTGGACAGACATGTGGACAGACAGACAGACAGACATGTGGACAGACAGACAGACATGTGGACAGACACATATGTGGACAGACAGACAGACAGACAGACATGTGGACAGACAGACATGTGGACAGACAGACATGTGGACAGACAGACATGTGGTCAGACAGACATGTGGACAGACAGACAGACATACATGTGGACAGACAGACAGACATACATGTGGACAGACAGACAGACATGTGGACAGACAGACAGACATGTGGACAGACAGACAGACATGTGGACAGACAGACAGACATGTGGACAGACAGACTGAAAGACATGTGGACAGACAGACTGAAACACATGTGGACAGACAGATGGAATGAATCATCAAGATGTTCTTGTCAAGTCACTCTCTTTTCAAAGAATAGAAATAGCAATTATATTAGCTGCCTGTTCCCTGCTCTGTGATGTGCAGCCCGTTCTCTCCTCTCTTCACCTTAAAGTGAAGGCGGCTCGGCCAGACTCACGCAGGAGGGTGTTAAACAAACAAAACCATTTCCTCTCTGTAGCGAAAACCAAACATGCCAACGCAACTTCCTTATTCCAGTCAAAATGACAGCACAACACAATACTGCAACAACGCACAGATACTTCATTCCACCAGCACTTTTCTCACAGACATTCTGTTGAAAAATCAACTTCAGAAGTTGGGGGAAAGAAGAGAGGAGCGTTTTGTCAGCTTTGTATCTGTGCAACAGCAGCTCTCGAAGCGTTTGTTAGACTTTCCCTGTGTGTAACACAGGCAGATTAAATTTCAAACAAACAAGCCACAGTAGCAAGACCAAGCATTGCTTCTACAGAGAGAGAGAGGGAGACCAAGCACTGCTTCTACAGAGAGAGAGAGGAGGGAGACCAAGCACTGCTTCTACAGAGAGAGAGAGGAGGACTGAGGAGGGAGACCAAGCACTGCTTCTACAGGGAAGTAAGTCAGTTGTCCTTCTCTATCAATGTGTGTGAGAGTGAGTGTGTGCCCTTTGGTGTGGCCATATACTATGCCATAAAAGCAAAGAGGCCCTGAGCATGTCCTCTCTCCCTCTCTCCATCTCTCCCTCTCTCCCTCTCTCCCTCTCTCCCTCTCTCCATCTCTCCATCTCTCCCTCTCTCCCTCTCTCCCTCTCTCCCTCTCTCCCTCTCTCCCTCTCTCTCTCTCTCTCCCTCTCTCCCTCTCTCCCGGTGTTTGGAGCCAGCAGGGTGATGCAGATGAGGGCCAGGGGTCCTGTCCACACCAAGCAGCAGGAGGAGAGAGGAGAGGAGCAAAGAGGAGCAGAGAGGAGAGGAGCAAAGAGGAGCAGAGAGGAGCAGAGAGGAGAGGAGCAGAGAGGAGGAGCAGAGAGGAGGAGCAGAGAGGAGCAGAGAGGAGAGGAGCAGAGAGGAGGAGCAGAGAGGAGCAGAGAGGAGAGGAGCAGAGAGGAGGAGCAGAGAGGAGGAGCAGAGAGGAGCAGAGAGGAGAGGAGCAGAGAGGAGGAGCAGAGAGGAGCAGAGAGGAGGAGCAGAGAGGAGCAGACAGGAGCAGAGAGGAGGAGCAGAGAGGAGGAGCAGAGAGGAGCAGAGAGGAGCAGAGAGGAGAGGAGCAGAGAGGAGGAGCAGAGAGGAGGAGCAGAGAGGAGAGGAGCAGAGAGGAGCAGCATGGTAGCCAATTGTAACCAGCATACTCACCACATTCTCTCTCTCCTCCCTCCATCTCTCCCCTCCTCCTTTTAGCTGAGAGGCTGTGGGCCTCCTTTCAGCTCATGAGGCTGTGGGCCTCCTCTCAGCTCATGAGGCTGTGGGCCTCTTCTCAGCTCATGAGGCTGTGGGCCTCTTCTCAGCTCATGAGGCTGTGGACCTCATGTATCCATGTCGTCCCTCTCAAAACATCTCCCTTCCTCCACGAGAGCTCAACACATCAAAACATCTTGTTTTAATTTAGCCACTGGGATGAAATTCCCACCTGACCTGTCCGGTCTGTGAGGCTGAGGGCCCGTCCAGTCTGAGAGGCTGAGGGCCTGTCTGGTCTGTGAGGCTGAGGGCCTGTCTGGTCTGTGAGGCTGAGGGCCTGTCTGGTCTGTGAGGCTGAGGGCCTGTCCGGTCTGTGAGGCTGAGGGCCTGTCTGTGAGGCTGAGGGCCTGTCCGGTCTGTGAGGCTGAGGGCCTGTCCTGTCCATGTTCAGACAGCAGCCCATGTTCAGACAGCAGCCCATGTTCAGACAGCAGCCCATGTTCAGACAGCAGCCCACTGCTTTAACCTACATCACCATCTAGTGGTGAGCTCGGGACGTCTGGTCACCACGGAGCAGAGCTGCATTTAACGAAGAGACAACTGAAAGGCAGAACTAAACTGAAATGTCTTCATGTTAACATTGCTTATACATGTTTAACAATAATGTTGCACAGAATGGTGAAGATGTTGAGTTTATGATGGTCATATTTAAGGGTTTTTGTTTGTGGGAATGATTGTCAGGAGAAGGGTGAAGAATTTACATCAGGACTTAGTCAGTACAAATATTGGACATCAATGCTGCACAGACTAACCCTACTATGTGTGTGTGTGTGTGTGTGCTCCTCACCTCTAGATAACAGCATCATGTGGGTCAGTGAGGATGCAGGATCCTGGCAGGTCACCCAGCAGATCAGAACTAAGACGCTCTGACTGAGACTGGTACTGCCTGCCAAACACACACACACACACACAACAGCACACACACACACACACCAGCACACACACACACACCAGCACACACACACACACACACACCAGCACACACACCAGCACACACACACACACCAGCACACACACACACACCAGCACACACACACACACCAGCACACACACACCAGCACACACACACACACACCAGCACACACACACACACACACCAGCACACACACACACCAGCACACACACACACACACACACCAGCACAGACAGCGCTCCCAGCACAATGGACCCACTGTATAGAACTCAGAGTTTGAATCACAAAGTTACACACGTACACAGTCACACACACACATACACACTCACACACGCACACTCATACACACTCCCCCAGGGGTCCACGCAACATAGGACACAATAATCCATCCATTAGACCAGCTTGGCAGCAGTGTTGCCCCTCTTCAGAGGGCAGCAGTGTTGCCCCTCTTCAGAGGGCAGCAGTGTTGCCCCTCTTCAGAGGGCAGCAGTGTTGCCCCTCTTCAGAGGGCAGCAGTGTTGCCCCTCTTCAGAGGGCAGCAGTGTGCCCATCTGCGTCTACATTTGCAAAAAATACAGAAATAAACTAAATAAACAACACATGGTTCCAATGCTGTCACAGTGACTTAAGCTTTAAGTTTCAATTCTTATGTGTTTCGACTACTCAATGAGAGAGAAAGTCAGAGAGAGGGAGATTTCGTCATTAACTACTGGCTCCTTAGTTGTGCCCAGGGATGGCCGTTACAAATCAAATAATGGAAATGGAAATAGTTACATGTACATCGTTATATACACAATAATAATGATATACAATCATACAATTGTATATCATGAAATAATGATCATATGCCAGTGTCCTGCAAAAACAAAGAATAACATCATGATTTAAATAACTGATTAATTTTAAATTCTACACCTTTGATCTACAGTAGAACAATAATTTCTATCAATAATCTTATTAAGAATACTGCACCTATAATTTTGTATAAACTGAATAATATGTAATAATATGTATGTATTATAATATGAATAATATGTAATAATATGTATGTATGAACAAATTGTATTTAAATAAAGTATAATCATTATAATTGTACAAATCATAATATTAATATACATAACAATAATACCAAAAATTATAATATAAAAATAATTATAATAATAGTACTAATATAGTATGTTGTTCTGATTATTTATTCTTATTAATTAAAACAGATAATAACATTTTGGAAAATAGAAACATAATTATTTGAGGTCATAATTCTCATATAATTTATATTTACATACTTATAACATATTGGGGCTTACCAACATCCATCTCCTTAGTTTCTAGAGAGATCAGAAGTCACCAACAGCAAGAAGCTGAAGCTCACATCACGAGCACCGGAGACGCTAATCAATTATCAGACGCTCCTCATGCTTCCCTGCCCTGACTGCAGCCTCCACATCACTCACACGCTCTCTCACACACAAACACACGTTAATGTAGAACAAATTCAGCACCATGCAAGGTTAAACATGTAATTAGTGAGGACAAGTGAATATGAGCAGAGTTAGTTAGTGGAGTAGAGCTGAGGAGGTGTGTGTCTCCACCGCCCTGTAAGGCACTAACCCAGTCAGGGGGGAGGTGTGAAGCAGATTTCATATGCAGATATTACAAATGCAATTGTCTTCTGCATGCAGTGGCGGTTTGGAAATTAACTTTTTGATTATTCAGTTAGTATAATAATTAAATATTCAATGCCCTGGGTTATTGGAGTTCCTGAATCTCAGAGGAGAGATCCCTAAGAGGGACTGACAGATGGTTTAAATAATGTTTATTTATCAATACTAATGGAAACTGCCCTTAACAAACTCTCACATTTAACCTGCCTTTGTCACTCTGAGCCCTGCTTCCATAACTCCCGTCTAAATACTCCAAACCAAGTCTGCGGTCGGTTGCTTTTCCTCTCTAGTCCAGAGCAGGAAGAGAGTCTAGAGTCCCGGGGGGCCGGTGAGTTCTCCTGACGGAGGAAGGCAGGGCTCGTCCTCCTGTTTCCCAACAGACTCGGAACATGACAAGCCAGACGATGTCACTCCAAAACTCTCTAGAACATCCCTTTACTGAAGCCTTGTTTGTCTGAGTGAAATTACAACCCAAATGTATAAATTAATAAATGAATACATGAGTAAGCTGAAATAAATATCCAGTCAAATGAATTAATACATAAATACATAACCATATTTATTCATAATCTCCATAGCAACACCATTCTCTGGCCCCGGTAGTACTCAGAGGAAAATATCATTATGTTTTAATTAGACCCTCGCTTTCCATCGTCCGCTATAAAATATGAAATATTCTATGTATTTACATTTGAAAATGTCAATCCCATTCGACATCACAACACGATTTGCAAGTCATGCAACGTAGAAGTCACATCCACAATGAGACAATATAAGGCAAAACCGCTAAGGAGCTGTTGTCTAAATTCCTTCTACACAGCCAGCCGCAGTGACAACATAGCTGTACGGAGAGAAGAAGGTAAAACAAGGAGACACAGAAGGGGAGAGGAGAGGGCCCTCCACAGGGAGAAGGAGAAGCAGATTTTCAAGATCAGGAGAACTGTGTTTCCACGTTTTTTTCATGTGGGTGAGTCTGTCTGCTTTGAATTCTGTCTTTAATTGTTTTAAATATATTTTCTGCTGTACTGGACAGAGGTAGATGGGAGGTTCAGGGGAAGGGGAGAGAGGGAGAGGGGGAGACATGCAGAAATGACCCAGGCCGGAATCAAACCCAGCTCACTGCATCAGGGCTTCAGCACGTATGGGTGTTCACTGTCAGCGAAGCGTATTTGTGTGTGTGTGTGTGTGTGTGTGTGTGTGTGTTCATACAGCAACTAGTCCTCACAACAACTTTCAAACTTTCCTTTTGTGATTTTCCCAAACGAGAACGTTCAGTTCTTTCTTTTTTGGAAGCTGGGATGAAGAACATCAGTCTGAAAGCCACCACTGTACTTTCCTCACAGTTTACCACGTCACTGTGAGCACTCAGTCTGTCAAATAAGGGAACACGTTTCCAGGACGCCAGAAGTGGACGAGCACATTAAAGAACATCTTTGAAGCGTCTAGTCTGGGAGCAGCCCTTAAGAGATTTCCAACAGTCCTCACTAGTGGAGCTGTGATTCTTCTGCATGGCAACAGGTAATGGCAGAGGGCTGCTTCACTGTCTCAGCTGGGATTCCCCTACTGCTTCACTGTCTCAGCTGGGATTCACCTACTGCTTCACTGTCTCAGCTGGGATTCACCTACTGCTTCACTGTCTCAGCTGGGATTCACCTACTGCTTCACTGTCTCAGCTGGGATTCCCCTACTGCTTCACTGTCTCAGCTGGGATTCCCCTACTGCTTCACTGTCTCAGCTGGGATTCCCCTACTGCTTCACTGTCTCAGCTGGGATTCACCTACTGCTTCACTGTCTCAGCTGGGATTCACCTACTGCTTCACTGTCTCAGCTGGGATTCACCTACTGCTTCACTGTCTCAGCTGGGATTCCCCTACTGCTTCACTGTCTCAGCTGGGATTCCCCTACTGCTTCACTGTCTCAGCTGGGATTCACCTACTGCTTCAATGTCTCAGCTGGGATTCACCTACTGCTTCACTGTCTCAGCTGGGATTCACCTACTGCCCTACTGCTTCACTGTCTCAGCTGGGATTCCCCTACTGCTTCACTGTCTCAGCTGGGATTCACCTACTGCTTCACTGTCTCAGCTGGGATTCACCTACTGCTTCACTGTCTCAGCTGGGATTCACCTACTGCTTCACTGTCTCAGCTGGGATTCCCCTACTGCTTCACTGTCTCAGCTGGGATTCACCTACTGCTTCACTGTCTCAGCTGGGATTCACCTGACTGACTCAGAGCTGGGCTGGGCAGAGGAACATGGGGGCGACAGTGCTTTTGTTGACAAGCCGCAAAAAAACGTATAGCGATCTTTCATCTCTGTTTGATGGACTCTGGAGCACCACTTGTGATGGTGTGTGTGTGTGTGTGTGTGTGTGTGTGTGTGTGTGTGTGTGTGTATGTGTGGTAGTGCGGGTGGTTACCTCGGGAGTTGAGGGTGGGCGGTGTCAAAATGGTGACTGGTGAAGTGGTTTCTAAAGCACTGTATTGAAAAAAATAAACAAATCAGAAACAATTAAGTGTGAATTCTCATAAAATATTCATAGCTGAGCAGGCCTTCTGTGACAGGCCATCACACCAGCTCGGTCCATCTCTCCTGTCCCAGACACAGGGAGATCTGACACTTACATCAAATTAGTCATTAGCAAATTGAATCAACAATTAGAGCAAAAGAGCTACACAGCATTAGCGTCAGTTCAGTCAGTTCAGTCATCACATCACAAGAAAAAGAAACTCTGAAGTACTTTCCTCTTCTGAAAGTCACAGCTGTTGCTCTGGGCTCCACCCCTCCACCCCCTCCATCCATCACCCCTCCACCCCCCCATCCATCCCCCCATCCTTCCTGACCTGAACCAGCTTCGTAGTCACATCTGTGGTCAGTCTTGTTTTTGCCAAGATGTGTTTGTCTTCTTCATGTGTATTGGATGTGTTTGTTGTGTTTGTCTTCTTCATGTGTATTGGCAGACGGTCAGAAACATCCCTGACAAGTTGGAATCATCCTCATTATGCAAACACGGACTTCAACTAAGAGGCATTTTCTGTTTTCATAAATCACATGACCTCTTGTCAGAAGTCAAGTTGTATTTGGGTAACCGAGGACTGGTTGTCAGTAAGATTTCAATACAGTTGCCTCCGATGTTTTTTGCTGTTTACTCAGTTAATAAAATAAAAAAATATTGTTACTCCGTAAAGTAGAAACATGATTGCGTTTGTTATGAGAATGACGTTCAAATTGTCTGTTGCATAAAAGGCTCTTGGAGGAAGATTTAAATAATAAGAGAATAAAATGTTGAACATTTGAATAAATACATTTAAATTTACAATTTCAATAAAATATGATAAACAGTCACTGTTAGTGTATATTTTTAAATGATTTTCCGCTTGCTAACAAACGGCTCTCCCAGAGAGATGACAGCCCTGCTTGAAGGGAACATTAATAATCCTGTTCAAAACAACATCACACACAATTATGAGGTGAACTTTAGAGGAATTGTTACTATATTAAACTTTAGTTTTATACAAAATAATTAAACCACTGTACAATAGTTGCTTTAAATAAATGGGACTAAATGTTACATTTCACATATCCATTATTTATTTATTTTCAATAATTTGCATAGGTACAATGTTATGGTCAAAATAGCATGTGGGACTTTGTTGTGTGTGTTCGCTACAGGATGTGTGTGTCTGTGTGTGTATGCCAGTATGTATTAGCTTCCATATGCTATTCAGTACCAATAACATCCCTTGATCTAAGTTATCGAGAAACTCTGATAACTCTGAATCGGTTACGTGACATAGATAACATAATGACATTGAAAATTCATGAATCAGCATTTTTATTTTACATTCATAAATTATATATAAATTATATATTATATTATTATATTCCTTATATTCCTAGCATTACAATGCTAGGAATATACAGTAGCACATCTGATGTCCTGAACCTCAGAAAGTAACTCGTATGAACGGCACCAAACAACCCCTCGCCGCCCAAAAATAAAACTTGTTATTTTAATATTCATGAATATTTCTAAAAGTTCAGTTCAGCAGTTTAGATTAAGCATTAATCAGCAACCAGAGGGGAACCAAACTAAGAGAGAGGATATATAATGAAGGATAGCTGGGATGAGGGTATGTGTGTGTGTGTGTGTGTGTGTGTGTGTGTGTGTGTGTGTGTGTGTGTGTGTGTGTGTGTGTGTGTGTGTGTGTGTGTGTGTGTGTGTGTGTGTGTATAAAGCCAAACTCAGATAGGGTGAGAGTTCTGGGTTAGGGTCATAGAGTCAGGGTTAGGTTTAGAATTTTAGGTCGGGGTCAAGATTAGAGTTCGGGATTGGGGTCAGGGTTAGGATCAGAATTAGGGTTAGGATTATGGTTCAGGATTGGGGTTTGACAGGACCGCGTTAGACAAAGCAGAAGCATGTCTGTGAGAGGGACCATCAATAATTCTGAACCACTCAGTAAAACATTTACATCACATTTCATTCATTTCGCAAATGGTTTTATCCAAAGTGATAAACATAAAACGTAGAGCAGTAAATTAAAGATCAAAAGTGCATCGTCAAACAATATTTCAGCAGTCCGAGTGAAGGAACGGTGCTGTATTCACCGCAGCAGCCACGTCTCAGCTACCAGGCACGGTGCAACAATAACATTATCTCAACTTCTCAACTGCAGTCTGTCAGAGTCCAGTACAGCTGCAGCATATACAACTGATGATTCAGCTCAACTGAATTAATGGCCAAAAATTCCTTTAAGATGTTTTTCTTCATGTAGATTGAAAGGTACATAATGTTGTTGTTCCTGTACTCCTGTGGCTAATTTGCTCAACATTGCAAAAAGATTATCATATATAAATAGATTGAAGTTTTTTTTATGTTTTTTTGTGGTTTTACAGTAATTTATTACATTTTGATGTTAAACTTGCCTAAAGGAACTAATATGTCTTCAGTGATCTGAAGCGTGATTTATTTGTGTACTTCATACATTTACAACAACACAAATGTATATGTATGACTTACTGATAGTAATGAATATATTCGTCAAATCTGAATAACCTGCATGAATAAGAAATACTGTTTTAATTCATTATTGTCATAACCACAAAATGTCAGACGACGCATTAACATATCATACATATTTTACATTGTTTCTTTCATGCAATTATTTGTCACAATTATCTCGTTCCTCTCTTTGACCATGTACCATGAATCTCCCAAAATATATATAAATATAACAACTCATTTTAGGAAAAGAAAGCTTGTACCAGAGAGCTGGTTTCCAACCCAGCATGATATCCTACGTCTCTGAACTAATACAGGAGAGGGGTAGCTAAGTCCAGCAGACAGACAGAGAAAACAGAAAACAGGTTATCTTTGCTTTTATCTGTTTGACGAGGGCTTTGTGCTCTGCTGTGCTGTAAGACATGGATACTGAAAACACCGAGAAATAAATGATCTTGTTACTCGGGTCTTATCCTTAAGCCTGGGTGTGATATTTGAATTGCATTGGTGAATTGCAATCTGGTATTTTAGCTCATCTACTGGGCTGCAGTTTGATTGACAGACACAAGGGAAAGAAAGGGAGAGGATGAGAGAGGAGGAGAGAGGAAGAGAGAGCAAGAGAGAGGAAGAGAGAGGTAGAGCCCTCCAACCGGAGCCCCACAACTCGTCTCAGAAAAAATGAAAATCTTCCCATTGTAATGTACGTCCACAAGCCAGAAATCCAAGGCAAACATTGTTTTTCTATGACCTGATATAAAGGAAAATCCTTGTCATAACAATAACCCAATCTGGGCACAGATTCTCATTCTCTGAAACAAGACAGAATCTGAGGCCTGTCTTGTCTCTCACAGCACAGCCCGTCTGAAACAGGATCTACAGGAAGGGAAGAGCCCAGTGTCTGTGTCCTACTCTCACCTGCCTCGTTCCCCACACACCCCTTCACTCTTTAACATGCTCTTCATTATCTAGGATATTCACAATGAGGCTGAGGGGGGAGAGAGAGGGAGGGAGAAGAGAGGGAGAGAGGAGAGAAAGGGGAAGAAAAACAAGAGTCCTGTAGAGAGAGACTCACCCAGCAGTCTGGGTCACCTCCTCACCTCTTCCGTGACTCTGAAGGTCTGATGAGGACTCACGTCTCCCCAGCGTCTCCCCCGGGTCTCCTCCGGGTCTCCCCCGCATTTACCCCTCGTCTCTCTCAGCAGGGCAACTGACCCTGGAGAAAGCAGCTTTCTAGACTCAGGTGTTTCACCTGGAACAGGAGTGGAGTCTTTAGCTCAGGGCTTTCATCAACAACAAAAAAATAAAAAATCTGAACTGTTTCTGATGCTTTGTTTTATGATTCTCTACTTTGAAATCTGATGTAACATAAAGAATGGTTGGTTTAGGAAAGCATAAATGTATTTGTGTTTTTGTGTTGAAGTTTGTAGAGAAGCTCATTCCGGAGGAAGATAGTTTCCCCGGTGATAGTTTCCCCGGTGATAGTTTCCCCGGTGATAGTTTCCCCGGTGATAGTTTCCCCGGTGTTGTGTTTGGTCAGCCAGGGGGTTGACGGTCAGAGAGAGGGCATTATAGTCTTTCACAGAGACAACTAACAATGACAATATAAGTGACCTGACAATTAGGTGGAAAAAACTCTCTTTCTTCCTCCCTCACCACCTATCACAATCCATTACTTCAAATTAGGGTTCAATAAAATTGCTATTCAGAGATAATTAGAAACTGGCTTTGTGTTGGCGCGGTTGGGAGGAAGGGCAGATGAGGAGAAGGGGATTGTGGGTGGGGGTGAGGAGAGGAGGGAGAGGTGGGGGTGAGGGGAGGAGGGGGTGGGGGGAGGTGGGAGAGGTGGGGGTGAGGGGAGGAGGGGGTGGGGGGAGGTGGGAGAGGTGGGGGTGAGGGGAGGTGGGGGAGGTGGGGGTGAGGGGAGGAGGGGGTGGAGGGAGGTGGGGGAGGTGGGGGTGAGGGGAGGTGGGGGAAATAGAGGTGGGGAAGGAAGGGGAGGTGGGACAGGGACAGCACCATGGGTCTGCAGCTGGGGCAGGGTGGAGTGTGATACAGACACCCCAGAGCTACCCCAATGGCCCCCACTCCAGTCCCCCCTAAACACCCTCCCCCAAACACCCTCCCCACTCCAGTCCCCCCTAAACAACCACCCCCAAACACCCTCCCCCCTCCTCCCCCTCCTCTCATCCAGATCTCCATCCTCACCTGCTGGGCTGGGAGCCGCTCCAAATTAAACAAATTATTTCAACCCATTCTCCCTTTCTTCTCTCTTTTAGAGAGAACTGTGAAGCCCCACCAATAGCACACTGCCACACAATGATCCCAGAGGTTGACGACTAACAAGGCTTGGGGGGGGGGGGGGGGTAGTAAATTGGAGATGGTTATTCTTTCAGTAATTAACACTTTCCTGGTGGCACAAACTCCCTATCCTCACGTTTAGGAAGAAATGAAATGTTTGCCAGGGTGACAATATAGCCAAAAAATCATATTTAATTGAGACCAAACTTCTTTTTTTCTTCTTTTTTTGGGGGGCTCAAATGTATATAGTATTGTATCGTAACATATTCAATACATTTATTAACTATATATGTTTTCATATATATACATTTATGTATAAAAAAAACTGGGGTTAAATGTATATACTAAGATTTTATTGTATTTTTTCTTTGCAAGAAATTCGCAAAAAATACATTCTAAATTTCAATAAAAAACACAAAACCGTTGGCCCTTATTTCTAATTATTTTCCAAGCTTTTTCCACAAAATAACTCTGCAAAAACGATACAATACAATTTCTATAATTATTTATACTGCAGGAATATATTATAGTACAGACTGTTTTACTTTTCAACTGTATTTAGCATTTTCTTTATATATATATAAATTATATTTAATATAATTGTTTGCATATAATATATTAATACAAAAGATACAAAATAAAAATACAAATAATCTGAGGATCTGAAGGCAAATTGTTATTGTTAAAATAATAACTTGAAAGGATTAGTCATTTCTAAAATCTCCAGTGTCTGCAGCTCATTAGCAGGATTCCCAGTAAGATCAGCTGTGACCAGACTGCACAGATATGCAGTTTGATACATCGTTAACAGATATGCACTTTGATACACCGTTAACAGATATGCACTTTGATACACCGTTAACAGATATGCACTTTGATACACCGTTAACAGATATGCAGTTTGAGGGTAAACAGATATGCAGTTTGAGGGCTGAAGATGAGGTAATTGTTTAAAATAGCAGATGTTCATATCCTTTATCTCTGATAAGCTCTGGTGTATTTTTTTCTGTTGTCATTTGCCTGTACCATAACCTGAACGGACGGTTTGTGTATTTTTAGACAGAATTTTTTGTTGTTGTCAAATAATATTATTATTGTTGCAAACACATTTTAATAATAATGATGATACAATGCAATAATAATAACCATAATAATAAGAGAAAATGAAAATAATACAAAAATAATACGTACATAATAATATTATTATAATTAAGTTGTCTTTTCTTTTAATAATTAATTAATTTTCTCCTTTAAATTTTTTTACTGTCACTTTAATACATACTTTTCTTTTGCTTCTCTTGTTCAACTGTTCTACCATGTCTATCTGCCCGTCTGTGTGCCTGCCTGTCTGTGTGCCTGCCTCTCTGTGTGCCTGCCTGTGTGTGTGTGTGTGTGTCTGTCTGCCTGCCTGTCTGTGTGTCTGCCTGTCTGTGTGTCTGCCTGTCTGTGTGTCTGCCTGTCTGTGTGTCTGCCTGTCTGTGTGCGGCCAGGTCCAGCCAGCACTGGAGGGTTTGTGAGAAACGGTCACTCTGGTCACCCTGCATCAGTGTCCTGCTGGAATGTTTACCCTGGCTGCCGCCCCACACAGCAGGTGCATGCGGGGGGGGATGGCCCCCCATTGTGTCCAGGAGACAGGGACACCAGCGGCCCCCGGGTCCCTCCTACAGAGGTCAGAGGGAGATAGGAATCTCTGCCAGCAGCTTCTCCAGTAGCTGAGCGTGACCCCCGGCCGCCCAGCCACAGCCTGGCCCAGCCCCCAGCACAAAGGGTCCCAGTAAAGAGACACCATCCCTGCTTCTGCCCCTGCGCTGCTGCCTCTGCGCTGCTGCCCCTGCGCTGCGGCTCCACCCTCCTCCACCAGCACATGAACCAAATGATACCAGAGGTGTAGCTTTCCTCCACCCCCCAGCCTCTTCACTCTGAAAGAAGTCCTTTACACACCACACACAGAAGCTCGCTCTCTGATCAGCAATTACGCACTTTAGAGGTATTAAATCTAGCTGAGGAGGGCGGCGCTCCCAGGAGACCGGTTCCTGAACACACCACATCTCCCTGGAAATGAAAGCACAGACCTGCCATTTGTTCACATTATTCATACATTTAAACGCGAGCTCAAGTTAAACAATTATCACAGCGTCCATTTCAGATGTATTTACTCACCGGGTCTTCTATGCATGATGCATGTTTTACTACAGAGAATGTAGTTCTGTGTTTCAAACTTTTGCTATGTCTCTTTTTGCGGATTGCTATATTTATCACTAACACAGGTTAAGAGTTGATTCATTTCTAAACTATAATATGGCACAACAGATTATGTCTCATTAATATGCCATATTACCGATCCACTTAAATTCACTGTGTGCATTTCTCTATCTGTCTTTTAAAGTAATGTAGCTTGGCAAACTAGCATCTCCTTGCTAATGCCACTAAAAACACTTAGTCTCTGTCTCATTGGAATAGCATCCATATAGAGACGATCAAGAGCATCTCTGGCCACTTCTGGGCTACAAAAAACGAGATGCTGCCAGTTTGGTGCCCAAACAAAGGCTGCATCATGGATCCAGATATATCACACAGCCAGCCCAATGCTCACATCAGACCATGTACTGCAGGATCACATTCACTCACCAGCACACATGAATGATCGACCAGTTAGAGAGCTGAACCAATATCCCATTCTGGCCCTGATATAACATCAGAGCCATACTGCCCGGTCTGGCAACAATATAATAGGCTTGTTTGGCACACACTCTCCTCCAAAGTGACTAACAGGGAGGAATCCAACCTGTGACCTCTTGATCAGCAGCCAGATGCTCCAACCACCGTGCCAGATCCACAACAAAACATGAAACTACACTGATCGCTTCAACCACAAGGTAAAAGTTAACCCTACGGTCTCAAGAAGGCACTGTTACTAATCACCTCATCAGTTACAGATAATAAATAAAAGGCAATTCTGCCACAGAAAGAGAAACATTTGGCCTCTTCCTGGCTTCTGTAATGTGAAAAGTGTATAAAAGTACAACTGTACTTTGGAGTTGTATGAAGAGGACTGTATGTATGTATTACATTTTCACAGTTCAGACTCACACTTAAGATGACAGCAGTGACGGGACCCACAGGTGAAAATGAACTGGCACAGGTAGCTTTAACGTTATGTCACCTCCGACATTACTTTGACGTCTCCACACAACACCGGTTACTGTCGTTTCAGCAATCTAGAAACACACAGGTCACACTTCGTCTGTAGAGGAGCCAAGCCTGAACGCTACATGCGGAGGGGAGAGGACTGCTCCCTGGCAGGGCAGCGCCGCTGTGGTGACACCCAGGGCGGGAGCAGCTGAAGGACAGAGAGAGAAGCTCTAGAAGAGGCAGAGAAGTGAAGTGACAGGAGACAGTTGCTCCGCATTGCATCAGGCTACAGTGTCACACCTGTCACTCGTCAATCTTCAGCCATCAGCCAGCGAACACCTCGCTCACTCATATCACCAGCAGCTGCCAAACATGCCCTTAGTGGTGTCACACAGACACTGCCTCTGTCTAACTCTCCACATCCTGTCACTGGAGAGAGAGGGAAGAGAGGAGAGAGCTGAGAGAGAGGGAAGAGGGGAGAGAGCTGAGAGAGAGGGAAGAGAGGAGAGAGAACTGAGAGAGAGAGAGAGAGAGAGAGAGAGGGGAGGGAGAGAGAGAGGAGAGAAAGAGAGGCAACCGTGTATTTACATATGGAAAGGTCACAAACAGCCTGAAGGCACTGTGCTAATTAGAGAATGTGGGGGAAAAAAAACTCCAAAGATAAATTGAAAGACAGAAATGCAGACTTATCTATGAGTATTAGCTTAATGAAAGTGGGGAGAAGGTGAACTGAAGTGGATGTGAGGGTTGGACCTTGAAAAGGACACGGTTAGTTTTTTGATATAAGCTTGGGAAAGTACAAAGACAATCAGAGTTTGTAATTATCTTCTTGATAATAGAATTAGATTTTATCTGTTAAAACACAGAATATTTTGTGAGGTCTTCCCTCCCAGTCTTGATAGCAGCTTCCCTTCATGTGTGAGTCCTGTGTTGGCTGCTTAGCCCAGCCAGGCCTCAACAGAGACGTTGACCATATGATAATATTCAGATGACCGGGCGTATCGTAGCCAGATAAGCGAATCAACCTTTATAATTCAATGTGACAAGCTGACAGGGAAAATGAGTGTAACATTTTATACTTATATGAATTTTTGTGTCACATTGCCTTCTGTGCACTTGTTTGTCTCTGCGCTGTTAGCCGAAGGCAGCTCTGTTCCTGTCCAGGGGTGGCATCGCTCTCAGACAGATCCCCCTCGCCCTGCTGAATCTCATGATTAATTTTGGATGCTCCCCTTAATTATCACCCCAAAGGAAGTGTAGATTTCCTGCCCCCGTGTTCCCTGGGAACAAACACGCCGAAAACTGAGTTAGGACCCGAGGGAGACAGACAGCGTCCAAAGTGACATTACAGGAGTGGCGACGGGGGGGTTTGGGCTGGACGGGGACCAGGGCACACCCTCAGGATCGCCAGGCCTTTTAATCAGCGTCTGGAGAGGAAACAAGCTCCCTATTAGTCTCAGATCATTTGCTTTAACGCTGACAAAAAAAATAAAACCCAGAGCTTCGCATGGTGATGCCACCCGACGGTTGAAACAGTCCGTCCTCACGCCAGGCCTTCTGCCGCCGCCGGCCGCGCCCTCATTAACGGGTGTCTCTCTTAGTTCCACTGAGATTGGCATATGATGGATGGGGGCAAAACTAAAATGTGATTTTCCGAGAGGAATGGACTAATTGGGTTGAATGGCGCTGGGCCTGCTCCGTGACAGCCAAGTGGAACGCTGGAAGGACGATCTGCAACAGCAGCTTGAGGAGCTCTCAGCCGACATGCTGCCAGGATGAGGGGGGCGGGGGGGCAGGGGGGGGGGGGGCAGGAGGGAGGGGGGGGGGGGGGGGGGGCAGAGACAAAGCGAGGGGGAGATGGCATGACCGTATGTGGCCCCGCAGGACCCTGGGGTGTCAGACCAGCTCCGGCCCACTAAGAGGCAGCAGGAGTGGCACGACAGGGACCCAGACCTGCCCTCCAGCCAGGCCAGGACCACAGCAGCCTCACACACTACAACACAAATTAGTCCTGCATGAGAACTACCTTGTTAGGGACGCAAATGAATCCTTTCTTGACGTGAACGATGTGAACTTGGGAACTACGTCCGTGGCCGACCAATGTACGATCGTGCTTGTGTCATCTCTCAACAAGTGCACGCAACAAAGCAGCTTTCAGAGTAAGAAAGAGGAGTCACTGATCCCAACCTGTAATAGCCCGATGCTAACATGCTACCTGTACAGAGTCCGAGCTTGTGTGAGAATCCGGACGGTGTACAGAGCTCTGGCCTCACAGCTCTCTCCTGTAACTGTGTTCAATCTTAAGACCATTAAAAGCACATCTGATCCTCTGGCTTCCTGTCAAGCAGCCATGGCTGTTTGAGCAGGACGGCCAGACCCACCGACGGACAATTGGACACTTTGTCTCCTCGGAAGGACAGAAAAAAAACAAGAATTCCCTTACAAAAGGACAAGAAGAGCGGGTGTAATTGGTATATTTGGAGGCCTCTTGTTTCAGGGTCGGCGTGGTCGCTGGTGAAATGTAGCCTGTAAGAGTAGAGGCCTAGTCCTGATGAGAAGACCTGCCCTCTCCCTCTCCCCCCCACCCCCACCCCGCCCGGCGGTGACACGGCGCAGCCTCCGTGGGACGTCTGGACGATGATAACAGCTTGATCGGGAGGTATAAGTAACAAATGAGATCAATTAAGGTGTCCGTGAGGGGCACCTGCTATGGCGTCTGGTTTCAGCCGGCCAGACCCTCATCTTTGTTTCCCTCTGCGGGATTCTATTTGCAACCTCATCACTTCCCCGGGCAACAATGGAGGGTCTTGTTCCCCTAATGGACAGAGCGCTGGCAGGCTGGGCTCTTCTCCTCCAGGCCCCTCAGTATCAGTACCCTGCCCTGCTCCACTTTTGGACCAGGGGCAAGCTAGCAGAAACCACCCCCCTTCTTTACCCCCCCACTTTAACCTCACCCTTCAACTCCAGCTCTCCCACCAACACACACACTCCACTTTCAGGATCTCAACAGGCTTGGTTTGTAACAAATTTGTAACTCCAATTCCCTTTAATTGAGTGAAAGTGGGCCCAACTAGAGCCTGGTGGAACGCTTCATTGTTGAGAGGAGCGGATAGACCAGGCAGGGAGGAGGTGACCAGGCAGGGAGGAGGTGACCAGGCAGGGAGGAGGTGACCAGGCAGGGTGGAGGTGACCAGGCAGGGAGGAGGTGACCAGGCAGGGAGGAGGTGACCAGGCAGGGTGGAGGTGACCAGGCAGGGAGGAGGTGACCAGGCAGGGTGGAGGTGACCAGGCAGGGAGGAGGTGACCAGGCAGGGAGGAGGTGACCAGGCAGGGTGGAGGTGACCAGGCAGGGAGGAGGTGACCAGGCAGGGTGGAGGTGACCAGGCAGGGAGGAGGTGACCAGGCAGGGAGGAGGTGACCAGGCAGGGTGGAGGTGACCAGGCAGGGAGGAGGTGACCAGGCAGGGTGGAGGTGACCAGGCAGGGAGGAGGTGACCAGGCAGGGTGGAGGTGACCAGGCAGGGAGGAGGTGACCAGGCAGGGTGGAGGTGACCAGGCAGGGAGGAGGTGACCAGGCAGGGAGGAGGTGACCAGGCAGGGAGGAGGTGACCAGGCAGGGTGGAGGTGACCAGACAGGGAGGAGGTGACCAGGCAGGGTGGAGGTGACCAGGCAGGGAGGAGGTGACATCCAGTTGTGTTTGTGTGTTGTTCCATAGGTCTGCTGAAGACTTAAACAGGGAAACAAGAATTGCGGGTTGAAGGAGAGGTCCTAAACTGTTGATTTTCTACCAGTTTCACCTCTGAAATATGATTAGGCCTGCTTCTGTTTGTCTGAGTCTCATCCAGGACACGTGGATCTGAGTGGGTCTGTCTGTCACAGGGCCCAGCCCCCAAGGACCTCTGCCCTCCCAGGACACAAATTGGCAGTTGGCTCCAAAAGAAGCAATTCTGCAGATTCTTTTCAAAGCGTTGTTTTGCTAGCTGGTGATGGAGAGGGCAGATAACCAGGAGGAGGTCTATACAAAATCACCCGCTGAAGAGAACGGACAATTATCCTGAGTTACAGAGACAGCCTCGTGACAACAACCATCACACCAGACCACCGGACACTTGGATCGGCTTGATGAATGATGGGGATGTTCACACACACCCCTCACACACACACACACACCCCTCACACACACACCCTCACACACCCCCTCACACACACACCCCTCACACACCCGTCACACACACACACCCCTCACACACACACACCCCTCACACACACACACCCCTCACACACACACACCCCTCACACACACACCCTCACACACACACCCCTCACACACACCCCTCACACACACACACCCCTCACACACACACCCCTCACACATACACATCCTCTGCCCAACTCAGTTCAGCAGAGCTGTTAGACAGGGTTGTTTGCTATAACCTTGTAATCAAGCCAGCTAGGATGACAGCTTACTATTACCTCATGATAACAAGCCCACCGCAATTTAGGGGCTTAAAAAGGCCCTCCCCTCGCTCCCTTACAACCCCCCCTCCCCCCCCCCCCCCTCCCTCCCCCCCCCCCCCCCCCCCCTCCCCCCCCCCCCCCCCCTCCCCCCCCCCCCCCCCCCCCCAGTGGAGACGGGGCCTCTCGGACTGAGAGAGCAGCGGGGCTGTTATCTTTGTCCCTAATTTGTTTTCAAGAACTGTGATTTCCATTTCAGTCAGATTACACCTTTTAATGTTTCGCGGGGAGAGAGAGAGAGAAGTGGACAAGCGCCGGACATGAATATTCCTCGTCTGTGGTGAGGGGGGGAGGGAGGGGAGAGAGGGGGGGAGGGGGGAAGGAGAGACGGAGGGGTGTGGGGGGGGGGATTTCAAACAGTGCCATTTCCAAGTCCTTAAGTGGAGAGGATTACAATTACAATTAAAAAATCAAAAGACCTGCGTGTCCATTTAACGATAGCTCATAACCCTTTCTGTCTTTCTGCTGTGAGATACGCAGCCAGACAGAGGGGAGGCAGAGAGGCAGGCAGACGCAGGTATAGAGGCAGGCAGAGAGGCAGGCAGAGGCAGGCAGAGAGGCAGGTAGAGAGGCAGGTAGAGAGGCAGGCAGGCAGAGGCAGGTAGAGAAGCAGGCAGAGGCAGGTAGAGAGGCAGGCAGAGTCAGGCAGAGGCAGGCAGAGGGGCAGGCAGAGGCAGGTAGAGGCAGGCAGAGAGGCAGGTAGAGGGGCAGGCAGAGGCAGGTAGAGAGGCAGGCAGAGAGGCAGGTAGAGGGGCAGGTAGAGGGGCAGGTAGAGGGTAGAGGCAGGCAGAGGCAGGAACAGGGGAGGGTTTCAGAGGGAGCCTGGGGACCGTGGGGTCCAGATGTCATGTGTATGTCGTCTGGCAGCAGGTAAAAGACAAACCAGGCGCCTCCATTAAAACTCCCGTTGCTGTGAGTACCTTGTTTTTCCCGTTTGAAGAATAAACCTTTTTTTGTGATACTATGACTGGCTACCTCACCCCCCACACACCGTAACATTTGCTCCATGAATTGCACCAAAACGTCTGAAAATCAACATAATGTGTGCTACTTTACTGAAGTGATTATCAATTATTAGCTGCCTTCATAAAGTCCACGAGCCTCGTGGTGAATATAGTCTGTACAATACCTCCTGATGGACTGTGATCACCTCACACACGAACAGAAATTAACTTGTGAGAAGATAATACAACAAGCAGTTCTCAGTCTCTCAGCCCTGGTAATTACTGAGGTGCAAGAGGAGGGCTGAGGCAGTGTGGCTGCTTGGCAACACTGGGAGGAGGGAAACCGGGACCGGGTGCAACTCTTATCTCATCAGTAGCCTTTGTGTGAAGACGTATTCAAATTGCAAGTCAGCATTTCAAGCGGGCGGGCGGGGGAGTATACTCAGTCACCCCGATAGCCCACCCCCTACAGATAAGGTCTACCTTCCTGGATGAAAGTCGACATTAAATTTGATTAATAAATAAAAATACATAATCGGTGTTAGTCAGTACAAAAAACACAATTTGTATCATTAAACTAAAAGAGTAGTCGTGGCAACAGTTGGTTCTATCCGTTACCTCCAGATGTTATCTCTGTGTACACAGCCGTGGTCCCCATATGGGATTACATAATGTCAGCATCAGAAAGATGTGTGTATATGTGTGTTTCTGTGTGTGTCTGTGTGAATGTGTTTGTCTGTGCGGGCTGAATTTAATAAAACATTTGGACATTTCACAAAAGGTTACCCAGAGTAAATTGGGTTGAAAGACATTCGGTTGTGTGGTGGAGGTTTCCAGATCCTTCCAGTCCACTGACGACAGACTCACACCTTATAACCTCTCCTAACACAGGGTCTGTGTTATAACCTCACCTAACACACATGGTCTGTGTTATAACCTCTCCTAGCATACAGGGTCTGTGTTATAACCTCTCCTAGCACACAGGGTCTGTGTTATAACCTCTCCTAGCACACATGGTCTGTGTTATAACCTCTCCTAACACAGGGTCTGTGTTATAACCTCTCCTAGCATACAGGGTCTGTGTTATAACCTCTCCTAGCATACAGGGTCTGTGTTATAACCTCTCCTAGCATACAGGGTCTGTGTTATAACCTCTCCTAACACAGGGTCTGTGTTATAACCTCTCCTAACACACAGGGTCTGTGTTATAACCTCTCCTAACACAGGGTCTGTGTTATAACCTCTCCTAGCATACACGGTCTGTGTTATAACCTCTCCTAGCACACAGGGTCTGTGTTATAACCTCTCCTAACACACAGGGTCTGTGTTATAACCTCTCCTAGCACACAGGGTCTGTGTTATAACCTCTCCTAGCACACAGGGTCTGTGTTATAACCTCTCCTAGCATACAGGGTCTGTGTTATAACCTCTCCTAACATACAGGGTCTGTGTTATAACCTCTCCTAACATACAGGGTCTGTGTTATAACCTCTCCTAACATACAGGGTCTGTGTTATAACCTCTCCTAGCATACACGGTCTGTGTTATAACCTCTCCTAGCATACAGGTTCTGTGTTACTGTGAAACTGCAGGGCAACAACAGCATCTTAATTGCAACAATAACTAGCAACAATAACAATAACTAACATCTGTGGTCAGATGGCTGAGCGGTTAGGGAGTTGGGCTAGTAATCAGAAGGTTGTTGGTTCGATTCCCAGCCGTGCAAAATGATGTTGTGTCCTTGGGCAAGGCACTTCACCCTACTTGCCTCGGGGGAAATGTCCCTGTACTTACTGTAAGTTGCTCTGGATAAGAGCGTCTGTTAAATGCCTAAATGTAAATGTAAACGATGTAGGCCTACACATGTATGTTTGTACATACAAAATAACAACTGTACTACAGTCCAATAATATCTCAATTCCTCAACTACAGTCCAACAATAATGTATGGATGTGTGCAGCATCTTCCCTAGTTAGTGAACAGCATCTTCCCTGGTTAGTGAGCCGCATCTTCCCTGGTTAGTGAGGAGCATCTTCCCTGGTTAGTGAGGAGCATCTTCCCTGGTTAGTGAGTAGCTAAATAGGTGGTTTTCATAGATGTTGCTTTTTAAAACTACATTAATAATAATAATGATAACAATATAAAAAATAACTACAAACTATTATAAATAGTTTACAGTGTAACTATGTAATATTATATCTATATAATTGTGTATGTATATATTTTTACAACAACATATTATTATGACTATATAGTATTATAAGTATATACTGTTATAACCATATACTATTCAGTCAGTTTTAGATGTAGTTTGTGTGATGTGGTCCAGTCTGCCATGCTCCCTAACTCCACCAGGTTATTATCATGGTTTACAGCGCCATCTAGTGGTCACAAGAGGGTACCTCAGACTCCTGAAGAGTGTCCTCTGGCTTGAATGGGATGATCTATATAATTGTGTTTATATAAACTTTGTTTGAATGAGAACAGAACTTTTAGTTTGAACCTCCATCATCTAATTCATTTTGACTTTATTGAACACCCTGTGCTAGCTGACTATGGAGTAGAACAAGTGAAGTTTTGCCATTTGTCATCATTTATATTAAAAGTAGTTTGAACCCAGTTGTGGTATTAAAAACCCGGGGGGCGAGGGGACAGGGGCAGATGGAGGGGCGTGGGGGGCGGAGGGGGGTGGGGGGGTGAGGCGACAAGGTGGGGGCGTGCTCTGATGAGGGCTGATTGAAGCAGATGCAGATGCAGAGGAACAACAGCAGTCCTGAGGAGTACTCACCCCTTTGATGTGCCGCTGGTTCAGCACCTGCAGCTTTGATACTGAAGGTCACGTCCCCAGGAAGAGCGGGGGGGGGTCCTCCTCACACAGAGGACGACCAGCAGCCTCTGGACTGGACACGATCAATATTCATAAGCCGACTCTGGAGTGTTTGGTTGAAAGAGACTCGGTTTCTCAGCTTGTCAGACCTCTCCTGTCCTCTGGTGAACCGACTGGACAAGGCTGCCTGCCTTACTGTTGGAGCAGAGAGGTGTGTGTGTGTGTGTGTGCGTGGGAACATGTTCTGTGTGTACAGTATGTTGGGTGAGTGGGATCTCATTTCAGGTTGAAATTACAAGGTAAAGACACAACAGAACATGACTTAACAGAACAATGTTTTAAGAATTATTGAGCAGGTGCCAGTTTAACTCACTCTGGCAACAGGAAGGATCTGAACACAACAGCAGGTGCTTTATGAGGTTCAGCTGAGAGGCTGGAAGAGGGCTCAGATCTATATGGATCCTTTGGAGAAGACAGATACAGCTATTTCAGGAGATTCATTCTTTCACTGGTACAAGAAGCCTCCTTTCAGTGTTGTGAGTGATGGATACTCACTATATCCAGCCGACACCTGGCCGGGCAGGGGCAGAGGACGTCAATACCACCACATCTCCTGCTTTGTTCTGCTGGACTCCACAAGAGGACATGGTTAGAAGAATAAATCACCTGAGATGATGCTGGGGTGGGGGTCACCTGGAGCCAGGAGATGGTGTTGGGGTGGGGGTCACCTGGAGCCAGGAGATGGTGTTGGGGGTCACCTGCAGGGTTTGGGGGGGGATGGGTATTAGGTTTGTTAGTGTTCAGGTATCTATGTAATCTCTATTCAGGTATCTATGTAATCTCTATTCAGGTATCTATGTAATCTCTATTCAGGTCCTGGTCCTAACCCTGATTCTGGAACTAGACCTGGCTCTGACCCTGGACTTGGTTCCGGTCTCCTGAGATAAAAGTAGAGAGAGACAGAGAGAGACAGAGAGAGATAGAGCATGAAGGAGGGATACCCCCAGAATGGTACCCCCAGGATGTCCGGAGGAGACTGATGCAGCAGGGGGCTGAGGTGTTAGCATGTTGGCTTCAGGAGCACAAGGGATGAGATCATGAACAGACTCCTACAGCCCTGCTTGTACCTGGTCAGGGTTGACATTTACCTGATAACACACGCTGATAACCTACACTCTCAACACTCTCAACACACTCTTAATCCTGTTCGGTTTCTGAGGTGGAACGTAAACCTTCCTTTTACTCTTACTGTGGATGGAAGTATCTTAACCATGCCTCCATCTCCTTCACTGTCTCTCTGTATCAGTCTCCATCTCCCTCTTTCTCTCTTCTCTCTCACGTTCTCATTCTCTTTCCCTTTATCTGTCTTTCTGTCCTGTATTCTCCTTCAAACCATCTCTATTAATAACCCCTCCTCTCTTCCTCTCTTTTTGTTCTCTTATCTCTCCTCGTCCTCAACCAATCGATGAGGCCTCACTTGCCCCAGGATGCTCATCACTGAGAATGCTCAGCAAAGAGGGGGGGGGGGAGGGAGGTTGCGGGGGCAGAGAGAGAAGGAGAGCGACAGGAGGGAAGGAATGGTGGAAGAGTGAGAGAGGGAGAGAGGAAAGAGAGAGAAAAGAGAGAGGTTGCCACAGAATAATACTGCTAGGTCCCTGAATGTTGTATTCAACTGTAGTGATACACAAACACACACACCTCCGGGAGAAAGCTGACCAACTGCAAGTAGCAGTGTGGTCAGAGCAGGGACACCTAACCCCCCCCCCCCCCCCCCCCCCATTTTTTATGTGAGGTACAATTACCAGCGTGACACTAAATCAGGTATAGTAATGGTTACGTAATGGTTACTTTTTAAACAGTATCTTTACTTCTACTTGAGTGGAGGATGTGGGTACTGTTGATGTGAAGAGACATGACTAGATAGACTCACTCGGGGGTCTGGTTCCAGTTCAATGTGTGTGTGTGTGTGTGAGCCAGTGCTGGTGCTGCGTCTGGTCCGGTGTGCGTGTATGTGAGCCAGTGCTGGTTCTGCGTCTGGTCCGGTGTGTGTGTGTGTGTGTGAGCCAGTGCTGGTGCTGCGTCTGGTCCGGTGTGTGTGTGTGTGTGTGTGAGCCAGTGCTGGTGCTGCGTCTGGTCCGGTGTGTGTGTGCGTGTGTGTGCGTGTGTGCGCGTGTGTGTGTGTGAGCCAGTGCTGGTTCTGCGTGTGTGCGCGTGTGTGTGTGTGAGCCAGTGCTGGTTCTGCGTCTGGTCCGGTGTGTGTGTGTGTGTGCGTGTGTGTGAGCCAGTGCTGGTGGGGGAGCAGCACCAGGCACCCTGGCCTCCCCCAGAGGAGAGGCTGATCCTCTTAATGAGGAACCTGGAACCCTGCTGGAACCCTGGAACTCAAAACCAGCGGAACACAGGCCTGGATCCAGCTGGCAGCGCCTTCCAGAACCCTCCGCGCAGGACGGATTATCCCTCTCAGCGCTCACTCTCCTTCAACTCCCAGAATGCACCACTAGGAATTGGCTGCCTCGGACTCTCCTCAGCTCTTTCTGAGGCAGGGAGCATCCCTCTACACACACACACACACACCTGCTCCAACACACAGCATTACACACTGACTACCTGCTCAAAGACACACACACAGGCAACACGTGCTAGCTCAGAGGGCTTCATGTGTGACCAGAGGGAATGTGAGGGTTAAGTCTACTGGCTTACAGCTATGTCACGCTCAGAGGGAACAGCATCCAGCTAATTGAATCCCCACAGTTCCTGGTGACACACACACACGAGGTCTATCAGTCACGGCGTTTAAGACGCAACACCAGGACGGATTCACCTCATCAAGTCATCTGTCTGTCCATCTCCCTGCAGTCAGAGAGCTTTGACGCCTCCCGGTGGCCAGTGAGGGGAGTGCTACAGGATGAAGGCTCCAGCAGCATTGACACCTGGAGACCCCATGTGACCTGGCAGCCCTCTGGATGTGCTGCTCTGGTCTTCCTGATCCCAACACACCATTCCCTGCTGCTCCCAGCTGTTACCAGCATCATCCCTACTATTATGGGATGGACCTGCGCCAGAGCCTGTCTACGGAGAGCCTGTTAACTCCTTATTAAGCCCCATTGTACCAAATTTGGTTGCAGTTCCACCAGAATTCCACTGGGGGTGATCGTGAGCGATTGCAAAATGAATAGGAGTCTATGGAGCTAAACGGCTAAATTTGAATCTTTCACCTGATTGCCGTTAAGAAATTTCAGATTTGATTGTAGTTTTTGCATGTTCAACATGGATTATAGGTCGAAAGTTGAATGAACGAGTACTTATGTCCTTTCGATTTCTTACGCTAGCATTCTGCTAATGAATGCTGATTGGTTAGTGAAGGACTGACTACAACCAGAGATCCCGCTTGATGGCATCCGAAGCTGAACCAGAATGTCAGAGCATTAGCAACATTAGCAACAACATTAGCAAGCCAAAACTCTTTCTAGCATGTGTATTGACAGGGAGAGCCTCACCTGTCAGCTGTGTTGTCGTTGCCTCGAGAGAGAAAAAAGGAAGTGACCAGAGCTTGCCGTAAAGCAGTATCTCTGGTCTTACGATGTGTATGACGTAATTGAAATTTTAAAAGACTTTTTAAGACAAAAAAGCGAAAATCTGACACACAGCTGTGTATTTTTTTTGCCTACCCTTTCGAATTCAACATTTCAAATTACTAGACAAAAATTATGAAAAGTGGATTTTGAGGGTTATAGCTCCATAGACCTCCATTCATTCTGCACTCGCCCGTTAGCGCCCTCATATGGAACTAGAGTGGAACTGCAACCAGTTCAGAACCTGGAAGTTTCCTGAGAGTGGCAGTTCTCCCCATATTAGACATTCTCTGCCTGCACTCATCAGCTACAGGAAATCATCAAGGTTCAGGAAAGCTGAACAGGAAGCTCCTGTGCTGCCCCCCCCCCAGGCTGGAGGACAGAGCTGCTGTTTTAGTGGAACTGTCAGAGCAGGTTTAAGCAGTAACAAGCTGTATGTGGAGTCTGTTTGTCACAGACGGCATCACAGGCACCATGCTCCCCCCCTGTCCCAGTCTCTGCTGAACTGTTTGTCACAGACGGCATCACAGGCACGATGCTCCCCCCTGTCCCAGTCTCTGCTGAGCTGTTTGTCACAGACGGCATCACAGGCACCATGCTCCCCCCTGTCCCAGTCTCTGCTGAGCTGTTTGTCACAGACGGCATCACAGGCACCATGCTCCCCCCTGTCCCAGTCTCTGCTGAGCTGTTTGTCACAGACGGCATCACAGGCACCATGCTCCCCCCTGTCCCTGTCCCAGTCTCTGCTGAGCTGTTTGTCACAGACGGCATCACAGGCACCATGCTCCCCCCTGTCCCTGTCCCAGTCTCTGCTGAGCTGTTTGTCACAGACGGCATCACAGGCACCATGCTCCCCCCTGTCCCTGTCCCAGTCTCTGCTGAGCTGTTTGTCACAGACGGCATCACAGGCACCATGCTTCCCCCTGTCCCAGTCTCTGCTGAGCTGTTTGTCACAGACGGCATCACAGGCACCATTCTCCCCCCTGTCCCAGTCTCTGCTGAGCTGTTTGTCACAGACGGCATCACAGGCACCATGCTCCCCCCTGTCCCAGTCTCTGCTGAGCTGTTTGTCACAGACGGCATCACAGGCACCATGCTCCCCCCTGTCCCAGTCTCTGCTGAGCTGTTTGTCACAGACGGCATCACAGGCACCATGCTCCCCCCTGTCCCAGTCTCTGCTGAGCTGTTTGTCACAGACGGCATCACAGGCACCATGCTCCCCCCTGTCCCAGTCTCTGCTGAGCTGTTTGTCACAGACGGCATCACAGGCACCATGCTCCCCCCTGTCCCAGTCTCTGCTGAGCTGTTTGTTTGGGCTGAGGCTGGTATTCCATCGACCACGCTCACTATCAACACACAATTATCTGGGTTAATCATGTGGAACAGTGTTGAATTCACCTGGGGCTCAGGAACTAATGACATTCTAGTCTGGCCTTCTTTAGTGAAATGGCCTAGCACCTGCAGCAGGAACAGGGAGATTGCCAAAGAAAATTTGGTTTCATTCCCTCCCCCTCCCTCCCCCTTCATCTCCCTCCCTCCCCCCTGCCCCCATCTCCCCTTCCACCCCCTCTCCCTTCCTCCCTTGCTCCCTCCCTCCCCCTTCATCTCCCTCCCTCCCCCCTGCCCCCATCTCCCCTTCCACCCCCTCTCCCTTCCTCCCCGTTCATCATCCTACCTGCAACAGGAACACAGGGAGAGAGGGGGGGGGGAACCAGTGTGCGAATTACGAGGGGGTTTGGGGGGGTCCGAGCCTTAATCGAGGGGGGTCAGACCCCCCCAAACCCCCTCGTAATTCGCACACTGGTAAGAAGAGGTAAAAACCACAGGTCGGGGGGGTCGATACATTTATATATCGTTCTTACCTGTAATCGTAAATATTACAATATATTTACCATATTCATTCAGTAACAGTTTGGTGATACACAGAAATGTTGACTTTATGGCAGGGAATATCACACACAGTATTACACTGACTGCCATCTAGTCAAAATTCACTCAATAAACACAGCGTGAGTGACAAGTGCCCAATACAACTCAAGAAACAGCGCGAGTGACCAGGCAGTGTGCTGGTTCTATCACCTCAGTGTAGCTACATAGCGGTACGTTCTACGTCGTGAGAAAGTTCAAGAAAGGCAAGTTAGCTATCTAATACCCCCAAAAAATCTGTCATGAATGTATTTGTAATGGCACTTAGCTGTAGAATATTCACAAGAATGTTAATGATAGAAACATGGTTAACCACCCACTACTTGGTTGGGGCGGCCTCAGGGGTGAACTTCGTTCCGGGGGCGGGGGGCGGGTTAGGGGGGCACTGAGTTGACCCCCCCGATTGTCATTGTATAATTTGCACACTGGGGGGGAACACCACCTCCTACCTGCAACAGGAACACAGGGAGATAGAGAGGGGGATAGAGAGCTGAAAGAAAGGCAGAGGGAGAGTATCTGTGTGTTTCAGGGCGGACTGTGATTCGTCTTCTCACTGTATAATTACAAAATGATTGACACCTTGCTGGCTGCTCGCTCTCTCGCTCTCCCCCCCTTCTCTCTTCACACACACACACAAAGTCACCAATCACACCATGCTATGAAGTCATTCCAACAAACCACAGGAAGTAAAACTCAATGCTCACAATTATATATCAATAGCAGCATGCGTTTCCCATCACTGATGTAATTCATGTGTGAAATAGGTGTCACACTGTAAGAGCCGTCTTTCTTCAAGCTGATATGTACGCAGCTAACACCTCTATCTCCTGGTCACACTGACTATCTAATAAGTGTTTGTGTTCTGTCTGCTACATGTGCTGTGTGAATAAAGTTTGATTTGATTGAATTATGTGACTGATCCGTGGGGAGGGGGGGGCCTGGGAGGCTGAATCAGTTTGTACTTCTTGAACACTTTGCTGTCTCAGGGTCAGGTCAGAGGTCAGGAGCAGAGCTCTGGGTGGCAGCCTGATTTACCCGATTGATCCTCTGACACCCGATTGATCCTTTCTATACGAGCTGTTTCAACGTCGCTTTGCATCAAAGCGTCTGCTAGCTGAATGAAATTATCAGCTGATCAGGTACTGTACCTCACCCTCACTTAGGATTTCATGTTTAATATAAATTATCAATAACGCCCGCACAATGCTAAATTAATCAACTTTTTGTAATGTAGGAAAGCCCTCACAGAGACAAACAGACATGTTACCGCCAAGGAGAATATCCAAACCAACCATTCTCAAACAGATCATTGAAAAACGTCTGAAGAAAATAATCAAATTTAGAGCTTAAAATGTCTCAGTCCAACCAGAGTGTTCCTACTCCAGAGTCCATGACATGGTTTAATAATATCATATAATTCATAAAACGTCCCTGAAGGCTTGTCTAATCTTCTCTTTTTTCCTGCTTAATAGGAGATAATACAAGTGTGTGCCCTGATAAATCAATACGCAACAGCAGCTTTAGCTCTGATAATTAATACTGACGGTGGAAATAGATTTGTGATTTGGCAGCACAGGTCTCCCCTTCCTTCTCCTCCTCCTCTCTTCCTTTAGTCTCCTCTATCTCCTTCTCCTCTATCTCCTTCTGCTCTCTCTCCCTCCCTATCTACCTCTCCTCTATCCCTCCCCTCTCCCCCTTTCCTATCTCCCTCCTCCCTCTCCCCTCCTCTCTCCCTCTCCTCTCTCTCCTCCCTCTCCTCTCACCCTCTCCTTCCTATCTCTCTCCCTCCTCCCTCTCCTCTCCCCCTCTCCTCTCCTCCTTTAGTCTCCTCTCTCCCACTCCTCTCTTCCAAGGCCCAGTTGCACCCCGTTTCCGCATTCCATCTAACTAATCTCATTTTTTCAACAGGGTTAATTCTTTGAGTAAAGCCTGTTATCTCATCACAGCGCCTCCATGGGATTTGACTGCAGCCTGACATCTGTATTCATTTACCTCGAAATTAGTCTTGACACATATTTAATGAAAAAAACACTTATAACAGTGGAGATTAGAAGTCATGCCAAATATTTCATCTATTTCGTTTTGGTTACATTTTTGGATGTGTGGATTAATCACATTCTTTCTGACATCAGTGTCATCCCTCTGCTGAACGTCTCATATCTACAGGGTACTCTACGTCATCTGGATTTTTCTTATATAGAAGGTCTTATTGGTTCACATCTATTACCAGTCACAAACCAAACACTGCATCAAGTGTTGAGGAGGTAATCACACCTGAACACTGGGAATATGAGCACAACATTACGCCAGGAGACGAAGCAGCGGTGTGACTTAGACAGCTATACATCATACCAAGACAGGAAGTGAGGACAGCAGGCAGGAAGTGAACCCAGAGTCCTCCCCATGCTAACCCTCACCAGCTAACGAATAGAAGGGTGTTATTACTGCTCATTGACAACCATCTAACTTTCCACACTCTACACCCACCCACCCCTCCCTCCTCTCACAGTACAAGTGCTGATAATTCCCTCTTTTTGAAAAAATACAGATGAAAGCGTTCATGGATGAAACAACCTTGGATCTAATCTTACCCCTCTCCTCGTCTCCTCTTCTCCTCACTCAGTCTTTAAGCTTCCAGTACAACTCTTCAAGAGGAGCAGGAATAAAACAGGGTTAGGGGAGGGGGGGGAATGAGAAGGGAGGAAGAGAGGCCTGTGGTGTGTGTGTATGGTTTGTGCTGTGTGTGTGGTATGTGAAGGAAACATCCAGTCTTCTTATAACGCCAGCTCCCCCCTTTTCTCACACACACATATCCACCACACACACACACCTCAGCCTGCGACATGTTTAACAGCTGCTTTTGATCCGGAGGGTCTTCATTAACCCCTGGAGAGAGAGAGGGGGGGGGGGGGGGTCCAGGGGAGAGAGCAGAGGCCACCGAGCAATCACAGACCTCATTATGCACATCCAAAAGACCAGGGCCAGCTGAAATAGAGAGAGGGGATGGAGAAAGGAGGGAGTGCCAAGACAGTGAGAGATATTTAATGGAGGAGGCAGGGATGTTAAGAGAAGGCAGAGGAGAAAAGATATGAAGCAGGATGAAACTGGAATACAGAGTAAAGAAGGGATGTGATGGAGAGAAGAGGAGAAAGGAGATGAAAGAGAGGAGAAAAAGAAGAGAGAAAGGTGAGGATGGGTGCATCACAGCCACATCCCACTGTGCATGTGCGTGTGCATGTGTGGCCAGGGTCCCCAGCTCATATGTATGGAAAACACAGGGTGTGTGTCCACAGGGTGTGTGTGTGTCCACAGGGTGTGTGTGTGTCCACAGGGGGTCAGGATGATGGAGGTGATCCAGAGGCCTGCGGTGCTGGTCCAGGTCTGAAGGTCCTGATTTAGGAGAGAGGCTAATTTCTTCCACTTGGCCGAGCAAAGAGGTGAATATTTGTGCCTCCTGGGCTTGTCTGGAGGAGAGAGAGGCAGAGCAGGAGAAGTGGGGGGGAGATGTCGGGTGAGGGGTGTGAAGCAACAGAAGTGACACAGCTGGCATGGTAAGCCTTTGTATTCATTTAAAAAAGAATTGCCTTCCAGAAATTTATATTTTGGAAACAAATATTTGTATTTGTTTTGATGACAATGTGATTCAGTCTGTTCAGACTGATAAGAGGGTGAATTGTTAGTGCAGCCAGTGACAGGTATACTGAGTGACATACAGTGAACATGAGTTACTATAGTAGACAAGAGTTAAATGTTACTGTAGTCAGGGAGTTAAACCTGCATGCATGAGGGTCAGGAGGAGTTAAACCTGCATGCGTGAGGGTGAGGAGTTAAACCTGCATGCGTGAGGGGGAGGAGTTAAACCTGCATGCATGAGGGGGAGGAGTTAAACCTGCACGTATGAGGGTGAGGAGTTAAACCTGCATGCGTGAGGGTGAGGAGTTAAACCTGCACGTGTGAGGGGGAGGAGTTAAACCTGCACGTGTGAGGGGGAGGAGTTAAACCTGCACGTGTGAGGGTGAGGAAGACGACAGTCAGACAGATCTTTAAGACATTGCTGGGTTAGGGAGTCAGGTGGCTGAGCGGTTAGGGTATCAGTCAAGCAATCAGAAGGTTGCCGGTTCGATTCCCCGCCAGGCCAATGACGTTGTGTCCTGTGGCAAGGCACTTCACCCTACTTGCCTCGGGGGAATGTCCCTGTACTTACTGTAAGTCGCTCTGGATAAGAGCGTCTGCAAATGACAATGTAATGTATGGAACGCATGTGACTGACTCAGTTGTAATTATACTCACCTTGTTCACAGCTAAGATTCGAGAGAGAAGAGATGAGGAGGATTTGGGAGAGGAGAAGGCCGGAGAGAGGAAACAAGGAGGAGGGGAAAGGAGAAGGGGAGGAGAGGTCCGGAAGAGAGAGTAGTGGTAAGGAGGAGGGGAGGAGAGGTCAGGAAGAGAGAGTAGTGGTAAGGAGTAGGGGAGGAGAGGTCAGGAAGAGAGAGTAGTGGTAAGGAGGAGGGGAGGAGAAGAGTAGTGGAGAATCTGAACTTAGAGAAAAACAATTATGAGTGTCCTCAGCTCTCATCTCCCTCTCTCCTCAGTCACACATCTGAGCCCGTTTTTTCTCTTCTCTCTCCCCACTCTTTGCCTTTTCCAATTATAAAGGTGTGATCGTATCTTTACAGTATACATTATTCTAGTGTAGAGGGAAGCGTGTAGTCCCGCACAATACAGAATAAAGCATCTTCTTTGTTTGGACGGTAAAACGCAGCAACAGAGTTTAATTATCATATGTAAAGAACCATTCTAATGCTGCAACAGCAGACTTAATCAAATAGGAATTATGCAACTTTCCATTTTCTGATGTGTGTCCTGAGGTGAACAGATGTGTTCGGGTTAAACACAACAGAGCCTCACACAACCGGTGAAGCAACACTGACCCCTGCTGGTGGAGACTGGAAGTTTTACAGCCCATCTGAGATGAATGAAAATCACTGTGGGAGATGATCACCTCAGGGAGACAGGTGATCACCTCAGTTACACAGGTGATCACCTCAGTGACACAGGTGATCGCCTCGGTGACACTTTGTGTCACTTTGGATAAATGGGTCTGCTAAATGACAACATCCCTACTGAACTCTTAATATCCTCAGCATTCAGCCATGACCTCTATCATGACCTTTCAACCTCAACCAGTCCTGCTAGGCATTGTTCTTGGATGTGTGCATGTTGGTCTGTTCATAAGGCCTCGTTAGAGAGGCAGCAGCAGCGCACTCTTTTGACAGCATGGTGAACAGCATGAAGTCTCAAGCTCGTCCAGGAACACATCAACTAACCCTAACCCAGGAACACATCAGCTACGAGACACAACACTAACCAGCCAGCTACTAGACCTCATGAGCAGGCAAGCAACCGTTTCACAAATCATAGAAATGTCTGTCTGCCTTTAAGGCAATCAAGAGCACCGATTCAGTCCAGTCACTCCAGACAGCAGGCCAGGCATCCAAGATGAGGCATTTCACTTTCAAATATATTAATATTCCTGTTCAGGAAGATAGGAACAGGCGGTTTATGATTTCACTTTGACAAGTTTCAAGTTTAAACTGAGAACAGCTCGCCTGGTCCTGATGTTTGAGTCTGACAGGAGTGCAGCCTTGTGTCAGAAGAACCTCCCCAGTACTATGTCCTTCAATATGTATAAAAATGATAAGAAATAAAAGCTAGATCTATCCTTACGCACAGAGAAGTGCATCGGAACATGGTACGATTTCACCCGATATTCTAACCCTGTAATTGATACCACATATAATTGATATGTCATAATCATTGACAATCATTATTGTTCAAGATAATTAAAGTCCACAAGTGTTAATGTGAGGAAGTTTGTCAGAGCAGCTGGCCTGACGGCTGGTCCCAGCAGGCCTGGTCCAATCAGGGGGCAGACCAGCAGGCCTGGTCCAATCAGGGGTCAGACCAGCAGGCCTGGTCCAGTCAGGGGGCAGACCAGCAGGCCTGGTCCAGTCAGGGGGCAGAGTCTGGTCCAATCAGGGGGCAGAGTCTGGTCCAGTCAGGGGGCACAGTCTGGTCCAGTCCCACAGTGTAGGTCTGTTGGCCTCCAGGCAGGCCTTTGGTCTCCTCCACTGTTTCGTGTGTGTGTGTGTGTGTGTGTGTGTGTGCACGTGTGTGTGTGCGCGTGTGTGTGTGAGAGAGCACAGCCTCAGGACATGACCCCGAACACAGGGTTGTGACGACAGATGCTGGGCCCAACCTCCTCGTAGTCCTTCTTGGTGTGACACACCTGGTAGAACTCCGGCTGAGGACCAGAGAGGAGAGAGGTTAGGGTTAGTGAGAGAGGTGGAGAGAGGTTAGGGTGAGTGAAAGAGGAGGAGAGAGGTTAGGGTGAGAGAGTGTGAGAGTGAGAGTGAGAGAGAGAGTGAGAGTGAGAGAGAGAGGGTCAGCTGTGTTAAGGGTGGGGATACGCACTGTGGAGGCCAGCATGGATCCTCCGAACCAGACAGCGTATCTCTGCATGTGGTGAGTGATGACCTGCACATCTATGGGCTTGGGCTGCCATGACAACACAGGAAACACACTTAGTACATACCAGTCCTCTGTATAGGGCTCCCTCCCTTCCCTCCTCTTCAGGTTGCAAGCCTTTCCTCCTCCCCCCCCCTCTCCTCCTCCCCCCTCACCTTCAGCGTGCCTCCCCTCTCCTCCTCCCCCCCTCTCCTCCTCCCCCCCTCACCTTCAGCGTGCCTCCCCTCTCCTCCTCCCCCCTCACCTTCAGCGTGCCTCCCCTCTCCTCCTCCCCCCCTCTCCTCCTCCCCCCCTCACCTCCTCCCCCCCTCACCGTCAGCGTGCCTCCGCTCTCCTCCTCCCCCCCTCACCTCCTCCCCCCCTCACCTCTTCCCCCCTCACCTTCAGCGTGCCTCCCCTCTCCTCCTCTCCCCTCACCTTCAGCGTGCCTCCCCTCTCCTCCTCCCCCCCTCTCCTCCTCCCCCCCTCACCTCCTCCCCCCTCACCTTCAGGGTGCCTCCCCTCTCCTCCTCCCCCCTCACCTTCAGCGTGCCTCCCCTCTCCTCCTCCCCCCTCACCTTCAGCGTGCCTCCGCTCAGCTCCTCACTGATCTTCAGTCTTCCGTCCACGCTCCTTTTCAGGTCCCTCTGCAGACGCCGGCCGAAGTCTCGAAACATGGTGGATCCTCCCGACAGGACCACGTTCTGAACACACAGCTCAACATGACCTGAGTGACCTCACTAAGACCTGCAGTCACATCCTCTAACCACTGAGCTCCCTCAGGGCACAGGTGCGTTACCTTGTACAGGGGGCGCCGCACGTCGATAGGGCAGTTCTGGATGACCTCGTCCACCACCTCAGAGATGGGCTGGGTGAAGTCAGGGTTGGCGAACTGTGGACAGGTTAAAGGTCACTGTAACAAACCGACAGGCCAGGACATTGAGGATTAACCCTAACCACTACTGGAGGGAGGAGCGAGCACACACACCAGAGCAGTGTGATGTCTGGGAGGTGTGTGTGTGTGTGTGTGTGTGTGTGTGTGTGTGTGTGAGGTGTGTGGAGTGACTGATGGTACCTCAGGGTGGAAGAAGATCTCCGGTCCCAGGAAGCGCTCGTATCCCACGTCGATGGTGAACTCCTTCTTGCTGATGGCGTTGATGCCGGTGTACTGCTTGATCCACTTGGAGCCATCCGTGTCGTACTTGCTGAACTCCTTCACCAGGTCCGGACACACGTAGCTGTACCGCTCCTGGAGACGACCACAACCACATCAAAACCTGTACCGACCCTAACACAACCACAATCTGTACTGACTCAAACCCAACCACAACCAGTACTGGCCCTAACCCAAGTACACACCAGTACTGGCCCTAACCCAAGTACACACCAGTACTGGCCCTAACCCAAGTACACACCAGTACTGGCCCTAACCCAAGTACACACCAGGCTCTCTCTACCTTGACTGCCTTGGCGGTCTCCAGGGACTGCTCCGGGGGGATTCCCACCTCCCGCTCCCTCAGCAGCTGCTGGGTGAAGTAGGTGATGTCACGCCCGGCGATTGGGATGTGCTTTATACAGCTGCCAATCACGTAGCCCTCCGCCTAGCAACCAGACACGTGTTACATTCTCAATATCCACAAACACACGTCTGTGATGCAGTGTGCTAGCTAGGGAACGTGCTTCAAACACGTCTTGACTGCGTGACTCAGCCTAGCACAGGGATAACGTGTTTGTGTGTGTCTGTATGCATGTATATATGTGTGAGTATGTGAATGAGTGTGTTTGTGGGGGGGGGATCCAGCCAACCACAGGGATGACGTGAGTGACTCCATCCCCGCTGTCGATGACGGTGCCTGTCAGGGTCCTCTCCCCCACCTGTCTGGAGGTCCAGGAGGCAGCCAGCGCCAGCACTGCCTGGGGGGGGGGGGGGGGGGGGGGGGGGGGGTTAGAGACCTCACAGAGAATACATACACACACACACACAACTTCACAGAGCTGGGACACAAACACAGCCTTCAGATGCAAGTGTGTGAACAGCAGAGCATCCAGTGATGTAAGAAGCTCCTGTGTGTGCAGACTCACCTGCACGGCGATGTACAGCCCCGGCACGTTGAACGACTCAAACATGATCTCTGCTGTGTACTCTCGGTTCTCAGGGGTGTTTAACGGAGGCTCCGTCTGGGGAGGGAAACACACATCACCACCCTGTACACCCTGTCTTCTACATCACCTCCCAGTACACCCTGCCTTCCACATCACCTCCCAGTACACCCTGCCTTCTACATCACCTCCCAGTACACCCTGTCTTCTACATCACCTCCCAGTACACCCTGCCTTCCACATCACCTCCCAGTACACCCTGCCTTCTACATCACCTCCCAGTACACCCTGCCTTCCACATCACCACCCAGTACACCCTGCCTTCCACATCACCACCCAGTACACCCTGCCTTCCATATCACCTCCCAGTACACCCTGCCTTCCACATCACCACCCAGTACACCCTGCCTTCTACATCACCTCCCAGTACACCCTGCCTTCTACATCACCTCCCAGTACACCCTGCCTTCTACATCACCTCCCAGTACACCCTGCCTTCTACATCACCACCCAGTACACCCTGCCTTCCACATCACCTCCCAGTACACCCTGCCTTCCACATCACCTCCCAGTACACCCTGCCTTCTACATCACCTCCCAGTACACCCTGCCTTCTACATCACCACCCAGTACACCCTGCCTTCCACATCACCTCCCAGTACACCCTGCCTTCCACATCACCTCCCAGTACACCCTGCCTTCCACATCACCACCCAGTACATCCTGTCTTCTACATCACCACCCAGTACACCCTGCCTTATACATCACCTCCCAGTACACCCTGCCTTCTACATCATCTCCCAGTACACCCTGCCTTCTACATCACCTCCCAGTACACCCTGCCTTCTACATCACCTCCCAGTACACCCTGTCTTCTACATCACCACCCAGTACACCCTGCCTTCTACATCACCTCCCAGTACACCCTGCCTTCTACATCATCTCCCAGTACACCCTGCCTTCCACATCACCACCCAGTACACCCTGTCTTCTACATCACCTCCCAGTACACCCTGCCTTCCACATCACCACCTAGTACACCCTGCCTTCCACATCACCTCCCAGTACACCCTGCCTTCCACATCACCTCCCAGTACACCCTGTCTTCTACATCACCTCCCAGTACACCCTGTCTTCCACATCACCACCTAGTACACCCTGCCTTCTACATCACCTCCCAGTACACCCTGCCTTCCACATCACCACCCAGTACACCCTGCCTTCTACATCACCACCCAGTACACCCTGCCTTCTACATCACCACCCAGTACACCCTGCCTTCCACATCACCACCCAGTACACCCTGCCTTCTACATCACCTCCCAGTACACCCTGCCTTCCACATCACCACCTAGTACACCCTGCCTTCCACATCACCACCCAGTACACCCTGCCTTCCACATCACCTCCTAGTACACCCTGCCTTCTACATCACCTCCCAGTACACCCTGCCTTCCACATCACCACCCAGTACACCCTGCCTTCCACATCACCTCCCAGTACACCCTGCCTTCTACATCACCTCCCAGTACACCCTGCCTTCTACATCACCTCCTAGTACACCCTGTCTTCCACATCACCTCCCAGTACACCCTGTCTTCCACATCACCTCCCAGTACACCCTGCCTTCCACATCACCTCCCAGTACACCCTGCCTTCTACATCACCTCCCAGTACACCCTGCCTTCCACATCACCTCCCAGTACACCCTGCCTTCCACATCACCCTTCCACTCTTCCTGCAAGAACAAGCCTCCTGCTTGTGTATTCAGCACATGCATGTGTGGTGGTTGTGCAGAGCCTCACCAGCAGGAAGTAGTGGTCTTCTGGCTCCGCCCGCAGGTACTTGAAGATGACTTGCTCCATGAACCTCTCCATCAGGTCCCAGTCCTCCACGATGCCGTGACGGATGGGCCACTGGTACACACACACACACGAGGTCCCAGGTTCAAATTCCCCCCTCTACGTCACAGGATAAAAGCTAAGGGAACATGAGTATTATGATGCTGATACCAGGTTATATCCTGAGCACCTTGGTGGCGTATGAAGGTTTGTCAACGGCCTCGTCTCCAATGAAGAAGTCGAGATCATCGACTCCCTTCATCATCCTGCGCTGTGCCTGGTCTCCCACCTTCGCTGACTCCTTGATGGCGATACCTGACATTAAGGAGCAAAGACAAGACATGGTCATATATGCTTACAGCCTGGTTCTCACTAACAAGAGACTGGTCCTACACTTCAACAATCAACTACTGCAGTAAACGCATCAGCAGCTCAGAGATCACTTTGATCAGGGTTATTGACAGTAGGTGATTTGAGTTGCACATGGAGGGATCTAGACCAGGTTCACTTACATGAAGGCACAATGAACTGGGGCTCCGAGTTTCCTGCATAGCCAAGTTTCGTGTACCTACAGGAAACAAAAACATTTAGTGATTGTAATGATACCATCCCTCGTATATTGAATTAGCTAGGACTAGACAAATCCTCAAAGATTAAGTAGGATTTAAAAGATGAAATACTGTCCAAATGCTGAATAACTAGGATTATAACCATATTTTGCCTAAAAGCAAGTTACGATTTCCTGTCTTGTCGAGTTAGCTAGCCGTGTTCGTCTAATATTTTGTGCTACTGTGCTTCCTATAACTTGGTGACTGGATACATCAGCACACATTCCAACAGCTACCGTCTGAAAGCACCCAGATGACTAGAGCTAGCTATGCAACGTAGATTAATGATGCTCAAGTTATAAGTAGCTAGCTAGTTAGCTAGAGGAGGAAGGGTGGCTAACGTAAGGTTAGCTACAGTAACTTGCTCGCCACTTCTGCTGCCGAGCGGGCTGGACTACTGTAGTCTAAACGAGGAACACTAACGAAACGAGAAAATAGCTACTTACCCTGTACCGCAGTCAACCACACATGCCGGTAACCGCCCAGCCATGTTTAGTTTCCTTCACGGCAAAATAAACTGAAATTGTGTATTTATATATGGATATATATTGTATAAAATAGTTCCGTTTGTTTAAGGGTAAGGGCTTCCAGACTGTAACTCGCTAGATGCTGAAGGAATCCTGTCAGACAAGAGTTTCGCAATCATGGTTCAGGTTGCCAGGTTTGTGAACGCCCATCCCCCATTCGGGTGGCTTTCACAATAGGTGTTTGAATGACGTCACGTCATTGCAATTCTGTGGCGCAAAATAAGAAGGGCAGAAGGGATTTTCTACATAAGAAACACTATCACAAACTCAAAATGTCTATGTTATGCGTCGTTTATGGTTGCTCATATCGATAAAACCGAGAAACCACAATGAGTTTTATCGTATACCAAAAGATGTTCATAAACATGAAAATGCAAGAAATTGCCGATACGCCCAGAGAAAAGTGTTTGAATCTGATGCTATGTGTATGGCTTACCGACTTTGACAGCGGAGACACAAACCTCTGATTGCAATAATAAAGAAAACCATGAACGAAATGTCTCCTCGAATTCAGCGCCTGTACCACACTACCCTACTGTTCGAAGGAGAAGCAGAATAAAGAGCTGAAGCAAAAGCAATAGTTGTTGAAGTGGAAACAGAAACGAAATTAGGATAAAGCAACAAAAAGCTTGAAACCACTGTCAAGATATGATGTGGTGCAGGGGCGTTTCTACACGGGGGCCTACAGGGGCCAGTGCCCCTGTAAAAATGTCCCTGGCCCCCCCTGTGGCCCCCCCTGAGCTGGCTGAATAATTATAAAAAACACAGGTTTTTTTACACATTTTTCTTCTTCTAGTAGTCATCATGAAACGAGGAAGGGACATTGCAGCCTTTTTTGCCCCAGCAAATAAAAAACTTAGAGAAACATATCAAGGTATTGAGAGAGCTGAGGAGCTGGAAGAGGGAGAGCCAGAGCCGTTTGTATGATTTTAATGTAAAGCTAAATTAAAGTATTTAATGTTTAAATATCATTTGTTTCCTTTTTTTAATGTGCCCCTCTGATTAAACACTGGGCCCCCCTTGGCCCCCCAGTAAAATCTGTCTAGAACCGCCACTGGTGTGGTGAGAATTGAAGATCCAAATGCATGGAACAGAAAAGCAACAGTCCTACAGTTCATACACAGTAAGGACTGAAGATGGACAAATCCTCAGAAGAAACCGCCGCAGCCTTCTGAGAACTCAAGAAACATTGCAAGAAGATGAACATGGAACAACCCGACGACAACTACTAGTTCTTCAGGATACAGGAAGTTCAGGTTAGAAATTTGAAAGCATGTGAATAAAGGACTAGCACAAGCTACCTGTTCATTAATAACTATTAGATTTCATTATTGAAACATTAGTGAACGATTTTCTCCAACTCGTCCTTTCTGCTTTTCACCTGCCATCCATCTTAAATTTCGCGCCTCATCAGAATCACGTGACTGCAAACAAGCTACTAACAGAGAATGTCTAATATAAACAGGTTTGAACAGGCTCTGCTACTAACATAAATTCTCTGCATTAATGCGTCCAGAGAATGTCTGGTGCGTCTCTGAATATGCGTTTCCGGTCAGGTGGGCATTGGACCTTGCCGTGCTAGTGTGGCCATGACGACACGTGCAGCGCCTCAGTTTCTGCATTTTCCTGAACACATCAACAGAGGGCGGTGTTGGACTGAATATGCTTAATGATCGGGACAGAAAAAAACGGCTTTAATCGTCGTTACGCTAGAGGTAACCAACGACATACACAGTTTAACATAGCCTACATTTTAGTCTCCACCGTTTAAATATAAACCACCATTTGTATTTATTTTTATACGTTCATTTCTGTCAGGGACTACATACAACTCTGAGACGAAGCTCACAGCTCAGACTTCATAATGACCTCAGAGTTTGTCATGAGAGGTATTTTGGCCATCCTATGATTCCTATTTAGCTAACATCCTTCCCTCAGGCCTGGTGCTTCACTGCACCCACTTGATTTGAGAGTCCCTGCCCGGAAGTGTCCATCAGTCAAGCCGAATGTGTCGTCCCTGTGGGGTGTTCCTGTCTCTGCAGGCATGCTCTGCCCAGAGATGATATCGTTTATTTAGCCGCGGTCAGGGGCTGGAGAGGCCAGGCCCGTGAGCGCATGGAGACCCCTGATAAAGAAGACGTATGATGCAGGGAGGTCTCCAATCACACAGCTTTATAGAACATTGCCTTTTTTCTCTCCAGGCAGCGCTATCACTCACGGTAGTGTTCCCTCCTTCTCTACTCCCCCCCCCCAGTCCCCTCCTCCCCCCCAGTCCTCTCCTCCCCCCCCCCCCAGTCCCCCCCCCCCATACTGTATTCAGTTTGTTGTCCTGGAGGGAAGTTCTGACTATGCTTTAGCCCACCAGATGTCAAGCTAACTTTTGGTGATTCACAAATATAATCGAGAAAAAAATACTTACTGATGAAACAAAAACTGTGAACCATGTGGTCCATGAGGAACACTAAAGTCAAAGGCCATGGCATCTTATTAAATTCCAGATATGATTTCTCGCTCTTATTTCTGTTTACATCTGAGTCACTATCTGAGTCATTTTCCTGTGGATGAAAATAGAATATTATGGATTTATTTGGGGGAGTTGACAAGCAAGTTAGTTTCAACACAGTTAGACAAAAAAAACAGCAATACCCAAAGTCCAGTACATCACAAATCTAATGTGATCTTGTCTTTCTTTCTCAAATTCCACAGTATTTTAGACTCATGGCAGTTTGGGCTTACTGGACTGAGAGGGTGTGGTAATGTAGCTCCTGGGAGCCCCACCCCCCCAAACCCTTGTTTAGGGGCTCCACTCCATCCTTCAAAGACAAGACAGCAATAGACTGGAGCAGTGATTATGTTTCAGGACCTCAGTGTTGAGGTCCACGCCTGTGCCTAGGTGCAGGGTATTGTGTGTGACAGAGTCCTTGTGTGGACTAGTCTTTAGTACAGTTAGAACAAGCTGTTTTGACAATGCCAGCACAGCTCTACAGAGCCCCCAGGGGCTAGTTTACTCTCTGCTCTCTGCCTGGTCGCATCATTAGTCACTCTTTATCCAGCCACTCACTTTCATTCTAATTAGAACAATGTTGTAAAGAGCTTTCGGTGCCGCGCATCTCTCGCCAGGAGATAAACGACCAGGCAGGATATGAGGTTCACCACGAAGCCTACGGCTGCACTAACTCCTCCAACAAACCCTGTTATTGGTCGCTCTGTTTGGGTTTCTGTTTTAATCAGTATAAACCGACTGGACAGTGAGACATGCTCTCCTGCATCATTGTGATTAATATACCTCCTGCTTCTCCAGGGGGCTGGGGAGCTGGTGTGCGATGCACCCTCGTTAACGTCCTCGGCTCTCCGTCTTAATGCCACCATGTAAATCCCCTCCAGTCCAGCCCTCTTTATAGCAAGGTGAAGTCAATCAAAACTATCTTTTATTGATCTTCTCTTCCATATAAGCTTCCTGACCTTGGAAATAAACCAGAGACGCTTTTTAAAATGTCACAGGGCTAATCTAAGCATTTGTTCCTGCATTAGGCCACCCAGTTTGTGTTGATGTTTCTAACTTGTCATCAAAATATACCTTTACCACAGCCTAGCGTCCAAATCTAAAATATTTCTGTTTCTTTTGTCTGTGGGAGATTTGAGGATTGTGCGTGTTGGTCAGGATTTTGGCAGTGTTCCTTATCGTAGGCTACTCACATGTTGACAAATGTGAATTAATCAGACATTCTACTTAATAAACATGTCAATTGAATGTGTTAGTGTTAGCAACTCCAACACTAACCCCTCCACACAGCAGACAGCCAGAAGGGTTGGTGTCTGGAAAGTAATTGACTCTTCATGCGTTCCAGACCCTCCTCTCGTCTCACAGTCCCTTAAGCCGCACCTGAAACTGTTTCCTTCAACAAATATTAATAATTTTGCCCTCACACACTTAGAAAGCAAACAAGATGTGTTGAGCTCCCTCGTCATCTAGAGTGCATCTGCCAGCAAGTCCTGATATGACTTTGCTTGCAGACACACATCATTAGATGAGCAAGGGAGTTCTTATTATTTTTAATAATCTGCTCCTTTTTGCTGCTTCTTAAGCCCAGGAGATCTGCAGTCTGCATTTCCTCCCTGTGTTCCATCCCCTGCTTCTCCACCCAGACCCTCTGTGATGGTAGTTAATGTAGCTGTCGCCAGCACACTTTCTGCTGCCCCAGCCTCAGTTCTGTGATAATGATCCCTTGTTTTAAGGTGCAGCAGCACCCACCCACATGGTTGGCCTGTGTTGATCGCAGCTTCTCTAATCATCTCTGTTGACAGCACCTTCCACCCACTACCTCAGCACACAGCAGCCTGCGTCCTGGTGATGGGATCTGCACTGGCTGGAGAGGTTCAAGACTCTCGTCTGTGTACAATGTTTTCACAAGGTTGAGAGGGATTGTTATTTTTGAAGAATAGGGCAATCAAATGGTTAGAATGTAGTGCATTACTGAATCTATCTTGCCCTTGTCCAGTCTAAAATAAAAAAACGAACATCAAAATACATGTTGGATAAACAGTTAAACCTTTTAGAAGAGCTCTGATCATTATTGCTCAACTGATGTTTCTTCTTCTTGTACTGTTAGTTAAGGCTTTGGCTTCTGACATGAGGGAAACCATAACGATCTACCACGTGTTGTTGGCATGTTGTGTTGACTTGGGGCTCATGTTGTTTATGTAGCAGTAGAAGAAGCTTTTACATGCTGGCTGTAACACCAGACATTCGCTCTGCGTTCTTGTAAAGATTGTAAGTCATCCCGCAGTGCTTCATGGGCTATTAACTCAGTGAATTTGCATTCAGTGAGAGACTTGAGCACTATGTCACTCTGACGTTTATTCCTGAGCAGTTTTCTGCTGCAGGATCATGTAGCGCGAACACGTTATTACAGACTCACTTATTCAGACTGTACGACAGACACAGACATTTACAGTGACATCACTCATGTCTGCAACAATTCTCTTCTGCACTTTCTCAGAGTGGGATGAAAGAAGGCTGTTGACAAACACAAAAACTAAAGGTTTGTAATAAATAAAATCTCATCTCTGTGGGTATCACAGATACCCACAGAGATGTTTCAGCTCAGTAACAATCATCAATGATCCAAAACCTTTTTGTGAAACTTTTATCAAGAAAATAAATAAATCTACCTTTCAAAACGTTTGTTAATACTTTTTTTCCCAAAATATTATTTCAACCATGCCAATTTCTTCACACACATCTTTTTTTTACAAACATGTTAAATATGTTTTGGTCACGTTTGGACAGTATGGTAGAACATACAGACCAGTATTACAGACCAGTATAGTAGAACAGTACAGACCAGTATTACAGACCAGTATGGTAGAACAGTACAGACCAGTATGGTAGAACAGTACACAGGGACTAATGGCTCCTGTTGTGTGTTCTCCTTCAGCTGTGGTCCGGCCCTGACAAGCACACATTTCAAACCACATTTCACCATCTGTCATTCACATCAGTCATGGTTTGAAACTGAATTCCCAAGCTTAACAAAATGGTTACTGTTGTGTCTGGTGAATGAGACACGGTGGAGCCAAGCTAACCAGGAGGAGACTGTTGTAGGACGCCATTCACCTGGTGCTGACCACAGGGTCTCCTTTAGAGAGCTGCGAGATCTGAACCTGTACGGCTGACTGGCTGACTGGTTGGCTGTCTGGCTGACTGGTTGGCTGATTGGCTGACTAACAGGAACCCTCATTCAGCTGATTCATTCACAGTCAGAGCAGATCCAGGACCTGGTGTTTCTGATCTGCTCGCTTATTAAACACCGGGCCGCAGTTTTGGTGGTCACATCTCCAGATCTGGGTGTGTCCTGACCCCATCCTAATTGATCCCTGACTCCATCCTCTCTAATAGAGCAGCTGTTTGCCATTCAGACTCTCCAAGGTCACAGGGCTACTTATCAGAGTAGGGAATTCAACCTGCTCAGAGTGAGGCTTGTCTATGCTCAGTGGTTTTGCTCAGAGGTGGAGGAGGAGAGGGGGTGGGGATGGTAGTTAGTGTTGCACTGCAGATAGGTTGTATAAAATACATTGTATAAAAACTGTATTCAAAATGAAAATCTTGACAGGCCTATGTTCCTTTTTTGCCACTTGTCTTTATTCAATATTCACATAAGCAGAAAACAAGCATTACTCGTCACGGAAGACCCATCTATGCAGCACCTCACGTGGCCTACTGCATCCATCTTCCTCCATCCAGTGCTTTTATGTCACTCGTAAAAAAGATATAATAATCAGAAAAAACATCCACTGAAATTAGACAAATAATTACCCCTGGTACCGTCAGTTGAACATTCAAGATGAAGCTTTTCAAGTTAACACCTGCATGTGATTAGTGTGTTCGCTCTGGTTGCGGCTGGATGGAGCGAGCTGCAAGAATTGTCGCTTGCAGTCGGAGGAGTTGAAAACAGAGCCGTCGAGTCGGACGTGGGTTAGGGTTAGCGCTTACCCTAACCCGGACGTGACCTGGTTCTCCAGGTGTGCTGCGTTGGCGTCAGTCATCATGGCCAATCAAGTACGTGATGTCATCAGTGTGAATCATGAATCACCGTCTTTCTACCAATAGAGTATTTAGTACACACCTTTAAAGTAAAATACTGAACGTAAAAAACGAAATCAATTGATATGCATTTTACACCTTGAAACAAGAATAGAGATGATACTAAACTCCAAACACACTGAAGAAAGAAACCACTATAAAATAAATATCTATTTAGTCTTCTATATACATGTGTGTCCGGTCCTCTGCAGAGGGTGTGATGCAGTCCAGTCTTGGTGGCAGGTGTTACGTTGATGATCCAGGCTTGTGTTGATGGATATCTTCTGCCCAATTTGCCAAATGTAGAATCCTAGAAGGATTACATTTTTATATATTTATCTAAACGAGTATTTGTAGTACGCAAGAGGCCCTATTATGTAAATATGTCCTTCTAAGATGCCCTAGCGTCCATATTTCTCAGTCTGTGCAAGGAGTCTCTCCCTAATAGATAGTAGTTTGACAGGTACTAGATAGTTGCTGTATGAATGTCCAGGTGCTACAGCTCCTGCCAAATGAGTGGTGAGTATCTCAGTAAATGAGTGGTGAGTATCTCAGTAAATGAGTGGTGAGTATCTCAGTAAATGAGTGGTGAGTATCTCAGTAAATGAGTGGTGAGTATCTCAGTAAATGAGTGGTGAGTATCTCAGTAAATGAGTGGTGAGTATCTCAGTAAATGAGTGGTGAGTATCTCAGTAAATGAGTGGTGAGTATCTCAGTAAATGAGTGGTGAGTATCTCAGTAAATGAGTGGTGAGTATCTCAGTAAATGAGTGGTGAGTATCTCAGTAAATGAGTGGTGAGTATCTCAGTAAATGAGTGGTGAGTATCTCAGTAAATGCAGTTCTCAAACCTCCCCCTGGAGATAACCAGTATTTATGACCCTAGAGGCAGTGCTGCCTCAGCTCCCACACAGCCCTGACCCTAGAGGCAGTGCTGCCTCAGCTCCCACACAGCCCTGACCCTAGAGGCAGTGCTGCCTCAGCTCCTACACAGCCCTGACCCTAGAGGCAGTGCTGCCTCAGCTCCCACACAGCCCTGACCCTAGAGGCAGTGCTGCCTCAGCTCCTACACAGCCCTGACCCTAGAGGCAGTGCTGCCTCAGCTCCCACACAGCCCTGACCCTAGAGGCAGTGCTGCCTCAGCTCCTACACAGCCCTGACCCTAGAGGCAGTGCTGCCTCAGCTCCCACACAGCCCTGACCCTAGAGGCAGTGCTGCCTCAGCTCCCACACAGCCCTGACCCTAGAGGCAGTGCTGCCTCAGCTCCTACACAGCCCTGACCCTAGAGGCAGTGCTGCTTCAGCTCCCACACAGCCCTGACCCTAGAGGCAGTGCTGCTTCAGCTCCCACACAGCCCTGACCCTAGAGGCAGTGCTGCTTCAGCTCCCACACAGCCCTGACCCTAGAGGCAGTGCTGCCTCAGCTCCTACACAGCCCTGACCCTAGAGGCAGTGCTGCCTCAGCTCCTACACAGCCCTGACCCTAGAGGCAGTGCTGCTTCAGCTCCCACACAGCCCTGACCCTAGAGGCAGTGCTGCCTCAGCTCCTACACAGCCCTGACCCTAGAGGCAGTGCTGCCTCAGCTCCTACACAGCCCTGACCCTAGAGGCAGTGCTGCCTCAGCTCCTACACAGCCCTGACCCTAGAGGCAGTGCTGCCTCAGCTCCTACACAGCCCTGACCCTAGAGGCAGTGCTGCCTCAGCTCCTACACAGCCCTGACCCTAGAGGCAGAGCTGCCTCAGCTCCTACACAGCCCTGACCCTAGAGGCAGTGCTGCCTCAGCTCCTACACAGCCCTGACCCTAGAGGCAGTGCTGCCTCAGCTCCTACACAGCCATGGCGCCCTCAGATCCACCGACCTACCAGGGTTCAATACCGGTCCGATAAAGAGGAACTGTTCTGAGTTCAACACCCATGGTTCCTAACTGCTAATCTATCTGTTCGGTCCTGATGACCGATCTGTGCAAAAGGCTCATTTTGTAATTATTTGTTGTTAAATCCCAGATATGGTGGATCCAAATGAATTACGTTTGAGATCCTTTTTGAAGTAATCTGATGTATCACACAGGGATGTTGTGTTTGAGGAAATCCCAAAAGGAATTTTCACGATAAATCTTCCACACACAACTTTTCGCCACAGTGTTTAGAATATGTGAAAGGGTGATTGGTTACTCTTTAAAACAGTCTCTTTTGGTTCCACGTGTATCACCAGGTTCCTCATCTGCTAAATAAATACATTAAAATGATGTAATACATTAAAATGCCTAAAAATGGCACAGGTTAACAACTACATTCACTTCTAGCATTTCTCTGTTTCTATGACAACACAAGCTATAATCTGTGAATGGCTAAGGTTCTATTCCTGTGTATCGTCTGGTTGGACCGTCACAAGTAAGGAAAAGTATTTATCAGTGACCATCAAAATGGCTGCAGTATTACTCAGAAACCCTAACCCTAAAGCAAGAACAGATTGTTCACAGCTTTGTCAACTGAGATTATAAGAAAAAACATTGAATAAAGTTAATGCAAGATACATCAAAACAAGGAATACCATTTATGTCCCTAACAACCCTGTTTGATAAGGAAACGTGTGTGATCGCTGTCTCACACGTCCGTGCGGGGTACCACAGAGCTAGTCCCCGTGCGGGGTACCACAGGGCTAGTCCCCCAGACAGATCTATACACGACCCAGCAGCATTACCCTGCTCACCTGCATGAACCCATCACACTGCTAATCATCATAGATCCCTGGAGCTGGGATCATTGATCTGAGTAGAGTAAGAGGGTTCAGTGAGTGTGTGTAGGTGTGTGTGTGTTTAAGTGTGTGTGTGTGGGGGGGGGGGGGTTGACTGAAGAAGGCAACGTAAGCACTCATCCTTCAAAAACAATCTGTGCTGTAATGAGACCTTGTAATGTCCGCCACTTCAGTTGTGTGGGTGGGTGTGCGTAGGGTCTATGTCAGAGCGAGGAGGGGGGGCAGCAGCAGGGCCAGGAGGGGGGCCAGGAGGGGGGCGGGGGCAGCTGAGGGGTAGGGCCTCTTCTTCAGCCTGGGCCCGTTGCAGAGCGGGGTGCTGCAGCAGGTGATGCAGACCGAGTGAAGCTTCCCGGTGCAGAACTGCTGGTACCCCGATGATGAGATGAGGCAGGCAGCCGACGATGCACAAGATTGCCGGTAGTGGATACCTGGCATCATGGAGGACACACCGTCAACACAGCAACACGGCTGATCTACGGGTGTTCTAGAGAGTTGTGTTCTACTGTGTTGTGTTCTAGAGAGTTGTGTTCTACTGTGTTGTGTTCTAGAGAGTTGTGTTCTACAGTATTGTGTTCTAGAGAGTTGTGTTCTACAGTATTGTGTTCTAGAGAGTTGTGTTCTACAGTATTGTGTTCTAGAGAGTTGTGTTCTACAGTATTGTGTTCTAGAGAGTTGTGTTCTACAGTATTGTGTTCTAGAGAGTTGTGTTCTACAGTGTCGGTCAAGGACATCATCACTGTCCTTCTAGACAAAAGGCTTGTTTCCAGACCTCCTACCTGCCTCTGATCATGTGTCTAGATGCAGGGCCGTGAGTACATGAATTACCAGATGTTCGGACCACGGTTAAAACATACTCAAAAACATTTGTTTAAAATATTGCCCTGCTTCGAATATTAAAACCTTCCAGAGCTGTGACAATGTGATTAGTCACACAGAGGAACACACTGGACACAAACACCATGAAGGTGATCTTCTACATATGGCTAAGAAATGTTTGAGGCAAAAACAAAGTTAGATGCAGAGAAGAAAGAAATAGTAAACAGTTAGAAGACCTGCAGGTGCGAGTTTGAAGTTTAGAACATTTTAAACTCTAAATAAAGTATTTATTTTGTTGCTGTCAGACAGGCAATTGGTAGGTGTGAATGTCTTGTCAAGTCGAGACAAGCCATCACATTGAGAGTATGGAGGCAATTACTCTGCTTGATTACCGCTATTACATTTGACAGAACTAACAATACATTTACTGATTAATCTATGCTCCTTTCTTGCCCGTCAAACACAGCAGTGCAGCTGTCCAATAACCAAACTGTCTCCAGAAGAAAAAACAAAATCAATTAAAGGGAAACTTAATCACAGGAGCAAGTCTCGTTTGGTGCACACGCATGCACACACACTCACACACACACTCACAGACACACACACACACACTCACACACTCACACACACACTCACAGACACACACACACACACACACTCACACACACACTCACACACAGACACACACACAGTGTGGTTGTGGGAAGTTTAGGACATCTGGAGCCGAGTGCACCAGCTGGGCGTACGCCTGGGCATAACGCTACGTCCCACGTAGAATTGAATGAATGAATCCTTCTACTCAACATTGCCTACCATCCTCCCGGACCAGGATCTCCTTCTGGCAGGTGTCCTGGACGTTGACGGTGCAGTTGACGATGTATTCGGGCGTGGAGCAGTCGCTGAGCCTCACCTCCTCACACTGGTAGCACTGGATCTGCAGAGCTGGGCCTACCAGGAACAACACAGGGTCACACAACACAGGCCTGACAACACACATCACACCACACAGGCCTGACAACACACATCACACCACACAGGCCTGACAACAGGGAGTCAGTTGGCTGAGCGGTGAGGGAGTCAGGCTAGTAATCCGAAGGTTGCCAGTTCGATTCCCGGTCATGCCAACTGACGTTGTGTCCTTGGGCAAGGCACTTCACCCTACTTGCCTCGGAGGAATGTCCCTGTACTTACTGTAAGTCGCTCTGGATAAGAGCGTCTGCTAAATGATTAAATGTAAATGTAACACACATCACACCACACAATCCAACACTGGAGAACACAGCACTCCAGGAACGGTCTGTATTACAGACACATTGAACGGTTTTGACATCTCAGCTACCAGGCAAGGTGCAACAATAATCATATCTAACAGCTCAACTACAATATTACAGCAAAGTACAGTGCAGCAAAAATAACATACAGAATCCTAAGTGCAACATCAAACAATGTTGTGGGTGCAGTCTGTTAAAAGACAGTGGCAGAAAACAAAAACTAGACTAGCACCGGTCTCTTATCTATAGCAACCGACAAACAGGGTGTATTATAAAGAGTCTAGGATCTTTCTGTAAAGGGTGAGGGTTGTTAGGGTACATCATCTTGGTAATCACAGGCACCACAATCAGAACCATCTTACCACAGTGATTTAAACAGATTACAGCAATCAAATCAATCTGTTCAAAGTCAGTTTCATAACTGTTCAGTGAGCAGCTCACGTAGAAGGAAAAGTATTGTTGTGACGGTGACCTGCGGTACGTTACTGGAACGTACCTGGAAGTCAAGAACATGTGTACATACACACATTGCCCTCCACACCACACACACACCGCACACACACCGCACTCCACAGCACACACACACACACACACACCACACACACACAACCACACACAGACGTACTTTCACAAATTTTTAATGTTTTAATCCAGGCTTGTTACTTAAGTTTTTATCTGTATTTGGTGGCATGATCAATATTATTTCTTGTCATGTGCCTTTTTTCATTTCCTGGCAATCACGCACTAAAAAACTAATCTAGTCTACTAAACTACTGAGCAAGGCAGAAGGCAACAAGAAAAATTGCTAACGTTATGGATGTCGACATGACTGAGAATAGGTATCAACCCATGGCCATATATGAGGGAGATGTTCGAAATTGTCGGCTTCAAAAAGGATTCCTGGCGAATGTGCTGCGTGTCTATAGTGCCTTTTTGTATTAATGTATGAATATGATGTGAGGTCCAGTTACCAGCGTGACTGGACACTTTTATCTATATTGTCTGAGCCCATACTTCCATAGACTACTTTAAATTGAGTGAAAAATAGTAGTCAGTACTTCAACTTAAAACTTATTTTAAGCCTATCTGTACTTCTACTTGAGTAAAGAATATGTGTACTTTTGCCCTCTCTGCTGTGGGCAACATATGGCCAGTGGGAATTAAATGCATTTTCTTAGATGTCCATGCTCCAAACAAAATTCTAATATTGGCATCAAAACTTTGCTCCACAATGTCCATGCCGTCTCAGCCTTTTTATCATTGGTTCCCAATGGGGGCGATGGTGGCGACGTAGCGACGTAGTACGTGTGGGAACTTTGATAGCAGCGACGTTACCTTTGTAAACATTGCATTAGCGCATGTGACGTGTGACCCGTCTGCAAAGCTAACAATCACTGCCACCGCTACGCCATACGTCTGCCATTATGTGGCATATGTGTATGTTAGCTATAACCGGTCTCAAGTTGGCAACCATAGCCTAAGCTAAGTGGTTGGCTAGCTATCAATGGGGGAAATAATGAAAGTTCAATAGTGTGGCTATTTCAGCTAGCTAGTGGGCTGTATTGGTAGAGCCCTGAACAGCCAAACTTGTTTTGTCACTGACTGGTCATTGAAACGAGTCAGGAGTGGTTTCATTTAATATTGAAGAATTAAATTAATTATAATATCTGGGTTTGGGTATTGTGTTCCGAATGGGTCTTGATCTTGAAACTTATTGGTTAGTTGCAACTTTTAATTGACAATAGCCTATAACACATGTTAAGAAACTTGACTTTAATCCAAGGATCAACCTCACTTTTCAATTTGAAGCGTTAAATTTTAACACTATGGGTAGCCTATCCTCCAGGGGCGTAGCCAGGACATTATTTCAGCTCTGGACAGTCTTTTAGATTGTCAAAAACTACTATTTTAAAACTCACACACTGCATCCCTCAGAGCAGCAGTTTTCCAACGGTATCCAGTGGTTAGCTGCTAGTCTCCATTGAAGCGCTGTCAGAATGCAGGTACGTTGGTTTGCGTCTTGTGCTGTTGATGGGGGCGTGGCCCAACATGTTGCGAATATGGGGCTGGTAGCTTAAGTGACAAATGACAATATAAGACGACTTTATAAAAAAAATACTAATGCATTTTTTCAGCTTTATACCATTTCTGTTCAGGAGCGTTAAAAAAAAATATATTCTCTGACCAATGGTGGCTGTGGCCCCCCCTGGCCACCACGTGGCTATGCCCCTGCTAGCCTCACTAGATGATAATACCGGCATGGCATAATGAGCTAGCTGCCTTATCTACCTAGCTATCCACATAATCAAATCTTCCCATTTCATGCTATGCTAGAATAATCACCATTCGCCAATCACCAGCTTCATGTTCTTAACTTTTCACCTATAGTCGGAGCATCTGATTGGTAGAGCGAATTTAACATAACACTACTGTAAGAACATAGAAATACGTTACCGGTGCGCACCAGCTTTGAAGTTCAATAAGACTACTTGGTATGAGGTAAATTAGTCTCAGTCAAGCGGTTGAAATTAGCAAGATTTTTTAAATTGAATTATGGATAGGAGGCATACGGTTAAATGAACAATGGAATTTTGAATGGCACGTGTGTTATGCTTTGCGAGAGGTGCTAACTAAAGTTACGTTAGATAGCCACATATCTATAGATAGATAGCTGCAATCGATTTCTCTGTGTAGGCCTACCAGAGGCATTGTTAGACATAAAACTGTACTGGGGCACAGGCCCCTATTCATATCCCTTTTTTTCTTCCAAGCTTGCTGCACACAATGCACTACTAGGCTATAGAAACTCCCCTTGCTTAACCCAGTAACAGTTCAGGGACCCAAATACAGTTTTTTTGAGCTTCATGTAATATTGTTTTTATGTTTTAGTCAAAATAAGATTATTGGTAGGCCTATCATTCAGAAACTATCTTTAATTTTGTAATGTTTTCTTAGCCTACCTCAATTCTGAGTTGTGTGCCGATTCCGACATCTGGACTTCTGGTGTGCGTGTTGCAGTGGCTATTTAGCAAGCTCAGAAGAGTGTGCTGACATGGAATTCTGCGGGCATCGGTTTGTGTTTTCGGTTAATTGGGATATGGCGTTAATTTTTTTACAGGATTATCAATCTAAATGAATGCACTGTCAAATAAAGTAAATTGTTAAAACTCAAACTTTCGATTTTACTGGGGCACAGCAGATTTATACTGGGGCACGTGCCCCGGTAAAAAGAGTCTAACGACGCCCCTGCTGTGAAGGCTACCTTAGCAAAAGTAAAATGTTCTGTCATCTCATTTCAGCATAATGCCACCCCACAAAACATTTTAACCAGCCAATATGTCCCCCCAATGTCAAAGTCAATCCTACGCCCTTGTCAACCCCCAAAACCGTTCAGCCGTGACTGCCGGCGATCAAACCCGTGTCTGAGACAGTCCTGCCGTCACCCAGCACCCCATGGCTCACATCCACCTTACCAGCAGACCAAGAGGACAGAATCAACTAGAAGTAATAACAAGGGCAACTTTTTCATAGAAACAAGCTCGCAAACCACCACGCCTACCGAAACCCCAATATTTATTTGCTCGCAACTACCGGTTTCAGGTCATTTATTCACCGAGACAGGTATTACTGCTTTAATTATTGAAACGGCAGCAGTCATGAATCACGACCTCTGATAGCTCCATCGAGCACAAATTCAATTGAAATGGATCCTAGACAAAATCATGCTCTTATTAGGCTACTTAAAAGCGAGCGAATGATTTATCAAATCTCCTCAGCAGCGTGATCTCACATAATGTATACTGTCTAGTGAGCGGTGCGCTGGGAAATGCCTCAATAAGGACATCTGCTTTATAGAGAGAAGGTTCCGATAAGGTTATTGTTCGCATGCAGTTAAGACCCGTGTTCCGGTGCTAAACAAATCGTTTTATGCATGCCTGGAGTTAGATATTTCACAAGGTTCAACTTTAATTCAATTATTCTATTATTATCTGTAAATGGTTTATGCATCTTTTATTGAATCTTTCCTAAAGAATAAAGACACGTTAATCTATAGGCTATACTGTAGGTAACATTATTTAGGCAAGAAGCTTCCCCACATGCGTGCGGCAGCTTCCCACGCTGTCAGCTGTTGATTCATCCTGTCCTCGACTAAAAAGATAATGTCTCATTTGGTAGGCTATAGCACGAAATAAATCAGGTAGAGTAAATCGTTTAGTTTGTATGTGTATAGCCTACATCTGGCCATGAATAGCCTACAAGTAAAAAACAAACAGGGGTGAAGTCCGAGTATGAAATCGTTCTTGATATAGTGGGCTACAGTTTGCGATGCACTAGGAAACACGTTCGTTAAATCGTTAAGATTTATGCTACGTTAAAAGAAGAAATGTAGGAAATTGTTTAGTTAAAGCCTATATAACACGTTCACGTTAAATAATCCCACGAGAACCCCACGAATAAGACTTACGGCAGCAACTGTAAACCGTTCCTTCTTCACCAACCATCACTTTTTTGTCGCTACCGGTCAAGCAGTTTAATGTACAATTTGTTCAAATTAATTAATTGGTAAACAGCCATCAGTTAATCTGGGATGCGCGCTCGAGCTCTTATCCTCGGCAGAGCAGTTCGGCTAAGTGTACCTGTCGCAGGAAGCGCTGCCAAGGAAGTTTTTCATACCTGTCTGGAGATGAATTCCAAATAGAGTTGCGAAAATGAGAAGCCGCATCCTCTCCCAATTGATCCGTTGGAAAACATTAGACCAGGTGAACTTCAGTCGAGAGCGGGACCCGTGGAGGCATCGGTGGATGAGGTGCGGCGGTGAGCGTGGGTCCTGTAGAGGTACGACTTCTTCGTGCAGTTTGAGAAACTGAACGGGCACAAATGAAACGGCAGACACGTGACGACAAAATCCTGGTCCCCACCGTCTAAGCGCAACGCATTAACTCACAATATTACAATGATCGACGCTTACGAGCGACGCTGACCCTACTATTAGCCTACCCTACAAAAAAACGACAATAGGCCCACTCACAAATTCTCTCAGATTTGTGATTTGTTAAAATGTAGAATGAAAGGGATGGATAATGAGGACGTCAGTCTTAAGTAGTTTAATTAATTACTTCTAGTTATTACTCATTAAAGGACACATTTATATCAATCCAAAATGAAACCCCATTACCAACTCTGACCCACCGTTTCATAAATAGGAACAACATACAAGAAAAGTGTATTTTTAATGGAAATACTTTCTCAAATTTATTTAAGAAATTATAACAGAATATAGCATTAAAGTCTAGAGTAACAGTAACAAACAACATTGCACATAATTACCAAAGTAACACCGCTGGAACAATTTCTCCTTATGAAGGAACAAAAACGAAACGAAAGACAGAGGTGAAACATGACATTACTATCCTGCGGGAGGTAGGCTACAAAGGCAAGGCATGAATACTCTACATTTAGAAAAATACACCAGGAGACTCTCTTCATACATATTAACAGTTTCATAGAAAAGTTTGAACTACCAAGCGAGCTCGTCAGCACCAGGGTTCAGATGAGAGGATTTCAGCTCAAACACGAAGATCAAGTGATGGAGGTGTTAGTATTTAGCTCTTAATAAACACCAAACAGAATTCCATGAGCATGAACATTTTCATAAACAAACACATTTAGCCGTTTTTAAACAGTAGACTCACAGACTTGATGGCAAAGACATTATTTGTTTAGTAATATTTGCAGAAACCCATCAATAATGCCCCATCTGATATTAAATTAAACCATTTGTTTAAACACAACAAAATATACAAACTACTATAAAGGATAACCCAGAAGACTTCAGAACATCGGGTACATTTGCTACAAGAGGATAAATATAAAAAAATAAAATAAAATAATAATCATTAAGAAATACTACCGTTTACAAACTGCAGTTATGAAGAGACAGCTTTGTATTTGCATTTGTCAATATGCCCATTATGATTACTGACTATAAATATTACTGTTGTTTTTCCCTGAGTTGCCATTATGCACATTATTGATTTTTAAGTCTTGGGATCTTCATACGTGTCCTTTAGAGAAAAACCATTAAAACATGACTGAGTTACCATAACAACCACAGGAATTCAACAAAGATTTCCTGTCGGGTGCCTACACTGGCACTGCCAGGCAGCAGTTATCATTCTGTTGTTAATTACCATCATCCCAAGTGTCATTGCTGTATGAAGTAATTTGACAGACTCTTAACAAAATAACATGGTACAATCGATCAGTTCATAATGTATATTTAGGTAATTTATACAAGAAGTAAAACTGTAGGAAGCAACATTCAAAGCAGTTTGAGCAGACGGTTTGAGATCATATGACAACATAAGAACGTGTTCCCATTTTGATTGAGGTAAATACAGTTGGGATAATCAGTACCATCATATTTCTATATATCGTATTGCTTCACAAACTAAAAGCAAAAGCATTCAACTGCACCCGGTTCATCAAAAACATGATTAGATTTGGTAGTTCACTCTCTGCGTCTTCAGTCCCTTTGAGACATTGACCAGAGGATGAGTGTGTTCCCGGGATGCAGCCCCACGAGGCTGGAGGCTGGAGCCTGGAGGCTGGGGGCTCGAGGTTGGAGGCTGGAGGCTGGGGGCTCGACGTTGGAGGCTGGGGGCTGAGGGCTCGAGGTTGGAGGCTGAGGGCTGGAGGTTGGAGGCTGGGGGCTGGAGCCTGGAGGCCGAGGGCTGGAGGTTGGAGGCTGAGGGCTGGAGGTTGGAGGCTGAGGGCTGGAGGTTGGAGGCTGGGGGCTGGAGGCTGAAGGCAGTCTACCCTGGGGGAGGGTGGTTGTCTGTGACCTCACCAGGTCTGTAAGTGCAGAGCAGCCCCTCCCATGTCCCCCGCCCCACCAGAGCAGCCCCTCCCCTCCTCTGTTGCTCAGGCCTGGTTCAGCGAAACGTCCAGCAGCCTGGAGATCAGCACTGCTCTGGAGGAGAGGTGGAGGAGGAGAGGTGGAGAGGAGAAGACTGTTTTACTTTTTTGTACCATATCTTATGAATGTAGCAAAAAGGGAGTAAAGCTCAGGAGAGGATCTGAGGTTTCAGGCTCTAATCCCCCGGGGCGAAGCTTTGGATAAAACATCTGTGAAACAAACTGCCAAACAGTCCTATCTTGCTGTAAGACTTTTATAAATATATTTCTACGAGAACAGACATTGATAAGCTGACTACATATTTGATTCCTCTCAGTATCACAAAATGATTTTCCTGGCTCTTGGGTACCAACTATTTCCAGAGCGATTAGGCTCCTCTAATCGCTACACTAAGTGATTGGGCTACCCTTGTGCTTATGAACCAACAGAGAGCAGAACATCTATACTGGAGCCATGAAGAACATACTGGACCAACACATACACACACATGCACACACCTCATACACATACATACACACACACACACACCTCCTGAGGAGCGGACTTGTCAGGAACATGGTGAGGTGTGATACACCCACGCTGCCATGATGCACTAGCAGAGTCACTAGATCTGACGCCTCCACCCGCCAACAGCCAATCACAGTTAGAGGTGTAGTTGAGGGGTAAAGAGGAGAGCAGAGTTGAGGTGTGATGACTGGTAAAGAGCTAAGCCCCCTCCAGACTCCCCCAGGACTATCTTCCAGCTCCCCACATCCATGTGTGGCTGTCCAGCAAGGCCAGCACCAGGGAGGCCAGCACCAAGAGGCCAGCACCAGCAAGGCCAGCACCAAGAGGCCAGCACCAGCAAGGCCAGCACCAGGGAGGCCAGCACCAAGAGGCCAGCACCAGCAAGGCCAGCACCAGCAAGGCCAGCACCAAGAGGCCAGCACCAGGGAGGCCAGCACCAAGAGGCCAGCACCAGGGAGGCCAGCACCAAGAGGCCAGCACCAAGAGGCCAGCACCAAGAGGCCAGCACCAGGGAGGCCAGCACCAAGAGGCCAGCACCAGGGAGGCCAGCACCAAGAGGCCAGCACCAGGGAGGCCAGCACCAAGAGGCCAGCACCAGGGAGGCCAGCACCAAGAGGCCAGCACCAGGGAGGCCAGCACCAAGAGGCCAGCACCAGGGAGGCCAGCACCAAGAGGCCAGCACCAGGGAGGCCAGCACCAAGAGGCCAGCACCAGGGAGGCCAGGGGCAGTAGCTGGTGTCAGGGCAGCATCATGTGTCAGTGTCCGGGGTGATAGTGATTACAGAGCAGCCCTCCACTCTGACAGTGAGCTGGAACAATCAGCACCTTCCTCACTCCTGCTGTCTCCCCCAACACTGCAGGAGACCATCTGATCTGGGATTAGCTCTGATTGGGTGAAACACAATTACCTGCGGCTGAATGACCCTGAGCCCACAGAAGTGCTCCATAAGCAGGCTGGTGCAGATGTTGGGCTGCGCTGGGGGCAGAAGAACCAGGAACACACAAACCACTCACTGACTCCACCCACCAGGACGCTGTTACAACTACGATTCTTGATTCTCTGCTGTCATTTCAATAACATCCCTCGGTATGTAAAGGGTGAAGGAGACATGAGAGAGAGAGAGAGAGAGAGAGAGAGAGAGAGAGAGAGAGAGGGAAAGAGAGAGAGAGAGAGGGTGAGAGAGAGAGAGGGTGAGGGAGAGAGAGGGAGAGAGAGAGAGAGGATGAGAGAGAGAGAGAGAGAGAGAGAGAGAGGGTGAGAGGGTGAGAGAGAGAGGGTGAGAGGGTGAGAGAGAGAGAGAGAGAGAGAGAGAGAGAGAGGGTGAGAGGGAGAGAGAGGTAGTATCCTCTGTGTTTCATGCTGGTGTGTAGCCGCTTTAATTGATTTTATGTATTTAAATAAAGTATTTGATAAGCTGGAATTCATGATTTAGGTCATGTGCTTGGCCAGTAATGTTCCTCACCAACTAGAGTGAATCAGATTGGTTGATTGAGATGTAATTTAGAATTTGTGGAAACCCAGATGGCACTAGTTACAGCCCATAACAAAATGTCTAGATGTAGCAGAGTTGTAGCTGTGGAATACAACATATAGACAGCTCACTGTGTGACATAAACTACAGATCAGGATCACAACAGTCCACCTGGAGGTGTTTATTCTTATTTTTATATATATTTTATTTTATATTTAAATTGTTTTATTCTTAGATTGTTTAGTTCTCAGGAATAGTTAAACTTCTGTACCTTTACTTAATTTAAGATTCGTATATGTTTAGTGTTTGCACCTCCCTGCCACAGTAAATTCCGTGTTTGTATAACATACATGGCGAATAAACCGAATTCTGATTCTGATTCTGAGAAACCCATCATTTTGTGGGTAATTGAAACTGTATTTGATAGAGGGTGGCAGTAATGTCAGTGGCCCTATTTGAAGCAGCATGTCTACAAACATCTCTCCTAGCCGTGACATCACAGCTGCAGGTCACCAGGTCTACTAAGCAGTGCTGGGGAGAGCAGAGTGCTCGGATATCAGGTAGTTGTGGAACCAGGTTGGTGTGTCTTACCTCCCCTCCCCCTCCCCTCCCCCAGCCTCAGGTCTCAACACAGCGTGCAATGTTATTTTCTCCTGTCGGAAAGACCTACAGCAATCTCTTTTAACCATCAGAGAGGCCCCAGCAGTTGGGTAGGAGGGGAGAGAGGGAGGAAGGAAGGACAGGGAATATAGAGGAGAGAAGGGAGAGGGAGAGAAAGGGGACATCTGGAAAGAGATAGAGAGAATGAAAAATGGTTGGAGAGAGAATGTCAGAGAATGGAGGGTTTGACGTAAAGAAACAGAAGAGCGAAGAAAGAGAGAGAGGGAGAGAGACAGACAGAGAGAGAGGGAGAGAGAGACAGACAGAGAGAGAGGGAGGAGACAGACAGAGAGAAAGAGAGACAGAGAGAGAGAGAGAGAGAGAGAGAGAGAGAGAGAGAGAGAGAGAGAGAGAGAGAGAGAGAGAGAGAGGGAGAGAGAGAGGGAGAGAGACAGACAGACAGACAGACAGACAGACAGACAGAGAGAGAGGGAGAGATATATGAATAGAGGGAGAGCTACAGAATGAAAGCATGAGAGAGAGAAGTACAGGTTGAGGGACAGAGGGGGGAGAGAGAGGGATAGAGGGGAGAGAGAGAGAGGGATGGAGGGGAGAGAGAGAGAGAGAGGGATGGAGGGGAGCGAGAGAGAGAGGGATGGAGGGGAAAGAAAGAGGTATGGAGAGAAAGCGAGGGTGTCAGAGGCATGCGGGCTGTCGAGCCGTGTCAGGATGATGAATGAGGCAGCCGGCCGGGCCAGAGGACTCTGATGGAAGCTGCTGAGGTTTACATCACTCTCCTGAGTGTTTGTGAAAGGTTATTAAAGCCACTTAAATCACCAGCGGCCCCCCGCCCCTCCCCGCCAGGTGATCAGAGCCTGGGGCTGGCGGCAGGGCCAGGGGCCAGGGGCCCGGGTCACCTACTGATGTGGGCTTCCTCAGGCTGGTATGAACAGGTGGATGGGTGGAGGTTGTAAAAGAAAAAACATCTGAACCAGTAACTGGGCTGTGTAGGTTAGGGTTAGGGTTAGTCATTCATCATGGGTTAGGGTTAGTCATTCATCATGGGTTAGGGTTAGTCATTCATCATGGGTTAGGGTTAGTCATTCATCATGGGTTAGGGTTAGTCATTCATCATGGCAGTTGGTTCTTGTGTTTTAAACCAGACTCGGTGATAAGGGGTTGACAGGGACTCAGGTGACAGCCAGGCTGCTGCAGGACGTCCTCACACAGTTGGTGCTCATAACCTGTTTATAGCTCTTCTAGACCAGGGACACAAAAATGTGTGACCCGGTTGTCTTCGGATTGTATTTATGGATGTTACATTTACATTTAGTCATTTAGCAGACGCCCTTATCCAGAGCGACTTACAGTAAATACAGGGACATTCCCCCGAGGCAAGCAGGGTGAAGTGCCTTGCCCAAGGACACAACGTCAGTTGGCATGACCGGGAATCGAACTGGCAACCTTCGGATTACTAGCCCGATTCCCTCACCGCTCAGCCACCTGACTCCCTAGTTATGTTATTTACTGAGTTTGTGGAGGTGTTTAACATTCCTGGCTCAGGTAAAGTGGATTCAATTTAACAGATTGCGCTAACCTCCCTGAAGAAGGAAATATTGTTAAACTACCTTGAAGAAATCTTTGTGACACAATACTTCTCTCTAGGCGTTTTTTAAGTACGTTTATACTTCATACATGGGTAGACCTTTCAACATTTTCATAAGGTAGCAACGGTCAAGTTTTTTCAGACTATATTTAATTTCTTCTCTCTTTCCTTCCCTCCTACTACCCCCCCTCTCTTTCTTCTCTCTTTTCTCACTGTGGGGGTGTAGAGAGAGTTTTTCTACAGTGAGTGTGCACATGTGTATGTGTGTGCATGAGTGTGTGTCCTTGTGTGCATGCGTCTGAGTGTGTGTGTGTGCATGCGTGTGTGTGCATGCATGCGTGCGTGTGTGTGTGTGTGGGGCACCAGGGAAAAGTGGGGGCTGGAGGTCGTTTCATGGCCTCTGATTCTCATTTGTCACCAAGCTCAGTTAAATACTAGTTTGCAAATCCCCTGAGACTGGACAGAGAGAGAGAGACAGGGCAGGACGATGGAAAGGCGTCTTTCTCTGAGGAAACACTAGCTGGGTGTGTGGAGCCCCCAGATGCCCAGAGAGGAGAGGCCGCACTTCCTCTGCAGTACACACACTGGAGGACAACATATTCTGGGCCTAATTATTAATAACAATAATAATAATAAAAATACATTTTTTTACCCACTTAGCAGATGATTTGATTCAAAGCGCCGTACAGAGGAGCATTAGAACCAACATCCTCTTGATCTGCAGTCTAACCACTGAGCTGAGCCTACTCAAATGCTCCATTGCTGAGCTGTCCACTCTTATAAAGGCAGATGTGACTGGGTGGATGGAGGGGCGGGGCTAGTGACTGGGTGGATGTAGGGGCGGGGCTAGTGACTGGGTGGATGGAGGGGCGGGGCTAGTGACTGGGTGGATGGAGGGGCGGGGATAGTGACTGGGTGGATGGAGGGGCGGGGCTAGTGACTGGGTGGATGGAGGGGCGGTGCTAGTGACTGGGTGGATGGAGGGGCGGGGCTAGTGACTGGGTGGATGGAGGGGCGGGGCTAGTGACTGGGTGGATGGAGGGGCGGGGCTTCTCCTGGACACTCACGTCTCACAGCAGGGGGGGGCTGGCCTCCTGGAGAGCCCGGCTGTACGGGGACACCCTGGCAGGGGTCTCCTCCAGGTGAGACAGCAGCTCCAGGAGGGACAGACGCCTGCTCTCTCTGGCTGTCCCCTCGTTCCGCTCTGAGGATGACAAGGTGCTTTAGCTAGTTCTGGAGCTCAGGGCTGGACGCTGATTCATTAGATCATCAAAACAATTCAGAATTCAGCTGTGGAATTCTCAAAAGTTTCTTACCTGAGTTGCTGGTGTCTGATTGGCTGAGGAGGGTGTTGTGGGAGGAGTCCAGTGTGTCGTGGTCCTCGTTGCTGCTGCAGGACGTACGCCCCCTCAGATCCCTGTCCTGCTCACCATGAACACAACATCACCATCCTGCTGCCCTGCCCACACACACACCTGTCCAATCACATCACTTCTCTTCTCTGGCTGTTTGTAGACTTGATCCAATGTAGCCTCCTCAGACATACATTCATTTAGTTATTGATAAAAAAATTCTGATAAAAAATTGTGTGAGTGAGATTTTGCATTGCGATTAGTAATATATTTTTGGATGACGCAAAATGCAGTATTGTGTTAAAGATCCTTTGTTTAATTAGTCAGCCAGAAGAGGACTCATGGCCCAGCCTGCCATCAGCGAGGCTCAGTTCTGTTCTGCAGTCACACGCCCCCTGTAGTCTCACCGTGGGCGAGGCTGGCTCCGCGGGGCCTTTGTTGGTGTGTGTGGCATGGGGGGGCAGAGACACGGCCGAGGCTGGAGCTGTCTGACTCAGGGGATTCAGCACGTCTGTGATGAACACAAAATAAACAAGTTAAAGATGAGAGGAGAACAAGAAAGTTTGATTCATTTCCCCACACACACCTCACACACCAGACCACGCTGGGGCGACGTAGAGAGGGGGTGGACTGCCTCAGCACTAATCATCCTGAGAGAATACAACCACATTTATGACTAAGAGTTTAATGAACACTAATAACACATCTGTACTAGCCAACAGGTTGTGCTGTCATGCTTCTCCATGTGACCACCTGGTAGTTACAACTATTAATAGTCAAAAAGCATCATCCCCATGGAGATTTCTGCAAAACAACTTGAGACAGCCCATAATAAACAGCTTGGAGCTGTCATCCGCCATGACTAAGTACCGGGTGATAGGCACAGCCTCTCGTGAATCTTAAAAAGTATCCATTCTGTTCCTGTTCTTTAAAAGCTTTCAACCCTAACGACAGTGTCATTACCAGAGACGAGCCAGCAGAGACAACATCACCTGTAAATCTACTTGTCTGTGGGCCTCTAATCTACCTGTCTGTGGGCCTCTAATATACCTGTCTGTGGGCCTCTAAAATACCTGTCTGTGGGCCTCTAATCTATCTGTCTGTGGGCCTCTAATATACATGTCTGTGGGCCTCTAATCTACTTGTCTGTGGGCCTCTAATCTACCTGTCTGTGGGCCTCCAATCTACCTGTCATTTTGCATAAAAGCATCTTCTAAAGTAATAAGTGAAACGCTAACCAGCTGCTAGCCTGACCCCTGACCCCTGACCCTGTGGTGTTCACACAGCAGTAGGCTGCTGACGGAAGTCATCTGTGACTCCCTGTGACTCTGTGACTCTGTGACTCCCTGTGACTCCCTGTGACTCCCTGTGACTCTGTGACTCTCTGTGACTCTCTGTGACTCTCTGTGACTCTCTGTGACTCTCTGTGACTCCCTGTGACTCCCTGTGACTCTCTGTGAGTCTGTGACTCTCTGTGACTCTCTGTGACTCTCTGTGACTCTCTGTGACTCCCTGTGACTCTCTGTGAGTCTGTGACTCTCTGTGACTCTCTGTGACTCTCTGTGACTCCCTGTGACTCTGGTCTAGCTATGTCAGCGTCTGGTGGGGCAGAGCTGATGAGCAGGTGTTCTGGAGACACCAGACGACTTGTGAATCAGAGACACGATTATCAATCAAGCTGCTTCCAGGCTGGTTTCCAGCCGGCACTGACACTGCTGGGGAGCGGAGCAAATCTTCTCTAGATCTATAAGACATGTACAATACACAATCTATATAATACAATCTATATAAACTATGGATTCTAATGTATACTAATATATATTCTGTACAGTTTATATAATCTATACATAACCTGAACCAGAGCAGCAATGACAGCATACAGCATGCTAATCTATAGTCTGTTTCAGATATGTTTATCTATATTATATACAGCTCCGATAGCTCTAAAGCCTAGAGCAGGGGTACTCAATTAGAACCCAAAAGGTCCCCTCACCAAATTTCCCTTCAGTCCAGGGTCCGGAACAGTGATGGTATATTTTTCTGGCCCTTACCTCAGAGTTCTGGGGGTAATTTTGTTTAAAGTTTCTATGTTTTGTGTCATAGTGACGTTTCACATTACCACTTTTGACAAGGGCAACCGTCTCATTGCAAATTAAACACATCCGTTTTGTGCTCCCCACCGGCAACACAAATGCATACTTGTCAGCCCACTGAAATTTGCGATTTACGGAATCAACTTTTCGCTTTTTGTTGGGTTTTGTCACGCCATGATTTTCGCTAAGGAAGAAACAGGTACAAAATCGATTAGCCTGCGTTGTTGCGAATGAGACACACAACCTGCGTGACCGACAGAGGTTGCAGCACAAACGTTGAGTGAGTGAGTTGTCATGGTGATTACAGTTATTACAGCTCCTGAATTGGACCTTTGGATTGGACACGGAAGATAGAAACCACATCTAGTAGGAAAATAATATAGGCTATAGCACGAAATCACGCACCAATGAAAACTGATCATGACTAAATTAGTATGTTGATTTTGGCTTCGGTTAAAATTCTATTGAGTCTGGGTCCGCCCACAGGGTCCGCCCACAGGGGCCGCCCACAGGGGCCGCCCACAGGGGCCTCCCACAGGGGCCGCCCACAGGGGCCTCCCACAGGGGCCGCCCACAGGGGCCTCCCACAGGGGCCGCCCACAGGGTCCGCCCACAGGGGCCTCCCACAGGGGCTGCCCACAGGGGCCGCCCACAGGGGCCGCCCACAGGGGCCGCCCACAGGGGCCGCCCACAGGGGCCGCCCACAGGGGCCGCCCACAGGGGCCTCCCACAGGGGCCGCCCACAGGGTCCGCCCACAGGGGCCTCCCACAGGGGCCGCCCACAGGGGCCGCCCACAGGGGCCGCCCACAGGGGCCGCCCACAGGGGCCGCCCACAGGGGCCGCGGACAGGTTTTGTGCTGACAGACTTACCGGAGGAGGCCAGTTTGGGGAGGCGGCTCTGGGCGTCCATGGGGGGGCGGGGGGCCACCATGGGGGCAGACTGGAAGGGGCCCAGGGGGGCCACAATGGGGGCAGACTGGGAGGGGCCCAGGGACACAGGGATTAGCGCAGGGTCAGGGAGGTCCTGGTCGGAGGCAGGGGCCGGGAGGGCCTGGTTAGGAGGGCCTGCCACCCTGCCTGGGCTGGATTCAGACCGGGGGATGTGCCGCCCATTCAGGCGCGAGGCGGAGTCTGGCGGCGGGAAGGTTCCAATCCCACTGTCCAGAGTCCTCATCTGAGAGCTGGAGCCTGGGAGGAGGAGGAGAAGAGGAGGAGGAGAGGTGGAGAAGGAGAGGAGGAGGAGGAGGGGAGGAGGGAGAGGAGGAGAGGAGGAGGAGGGAAGAAGAGATGCGCGTGAGGAAGAGGAGAGGAACAGTGGAGGAACACTGGGGACAGGCCGTATAAGGACTCACATGCAGCGGAAGGGGTTGTGGGTAAAGAGGGCATCTGGGAGGATCAACACCAAGGGAGAGCAGAAAGATCATTCAGCATGTTGAGCACTTGGGGATTGTTTGGGGAATCTAGGAGCACTCAAGTACAAATGCAGGCTTAGAAGTCTGGTATTTTTTCCTCAAGAATTCTGATGTCTTCTATTGTGTCATTCACACAATTTACACAAGTGGTTGGCATGTCTTTGTTATCAGAGCTTTCAGACTTGATTACTCTAATAAAGGTGCTTTGGATGGCTTGAATAGGACCTAATGAGATGAATGGTTAAATATCACTGTCCTTACTTCCTTTGTATACCTAATCTAATTCGATCGAAATATCGATGTATTCACACAATGCCTATGCAACCTAGATCAACAGTTTGTTGCATTAAAGGGACAGTTAATAAATACATGTACTTTAGTGATATTTATGTATCTAGAGTGTTTTGGTGTCAGTGTTCGAGGTTTGGAGATATTGGCTGTAGAGATGTCTGCCTTCTCTCAAATATAATGGCTCTCAACTTGTGGTGCTCAAAGATTAACCCTCCTCTCATCCTCCTCCTCCCCTCTCCTCTCCTCTCATCCTCCTCCTCTCCTCTCATCCTCCTCCTCCCCTCTCCTCTCCTCTCATCCTCCTCCTCCTCCCCTCCCCTCTCCTCTCATCCTCCTCCTCCCCTCCCCTCTCCTCCTCCTCCCCTCTCCTCCTCCTCCCCTCTCCTCCCTTCCCCTCTCATCCTCCTCCTCCTCTCCCCTCATGGGCAGCATGTGAGGCTGCCAGTCTGAGCAGGGAGAGAAGCAGATGGAGAGTTGGGTTAGGGTTAGTGAGAGATGCTCACACACAACCGTGAACGTTGTTTGCCAAATACTCTGTGCTACTTACGTAATTACACAATTAAAAAACAAAACAAGTGTTATATTGATGTGGATTAAAAGCTCAATTTATAACCTAAACTAAGAATGTGTGTACACCATCTCAAACTGCTACAGGTCATCTTAAAAGTTAATATCCATTAACATTAATATCCAGTATCTTGTTGCAACTACACTGCAGGAATGTAGCCTTTAGGAGGCAGGAGTTAGAGACAGCTAGTCTGGCCACAGTTACCCTTGGAAATGATGGATCCTTTTCAGCCTCTAGATATTCTGGAAGACCATTGTTCTCCTCCCGTAACAACATGTGGTAGTTTATGATCTCCCTTCACTTTCATGGACAACACAGGGACCATCATTCGTTAGAGATGCTTCCATTTCAACAAACACCGGCCTTCACATCTTCAACCTCCAGTCCAGCCTCCTAACAAATCATGGATAACAGACTATCTCCTGGCATTAGCCTTTAGGGGAGTCAGTTGGCTGAGCGGTGAGGGAGTCGGGCTAGTAATCCGAAGGTTGCCAGTTCGATTCCCGGTCATGCCAACTGACGTTGTGTCCTTGGGCAAGGCACTTCACCCAACTTGCCTCGGGGGAATGTCCCTGTACTTACTGTAAGTCGCTCTGGATAACAGCGTCTGCTAAATGACTAAATGTAAATGTAGCCTCCAGAAATCTCTCCACATCAAACCTCAGCAGATATCAGCAGGACAGCAGTCTGACAATACAGAGTCAGAGCAGCAGCCAAGCTAGAGGTGTTGTTCATGGCTTCCAGACACAGTTGGTTTCAGGGCCAAAACCCACATGGTACTGTGCCCACGAAGCCACCAAGGAAGCCAACTTGCTGATTCATCTCTGCATAATTACAGGCACTTTATCAGGAGTGTTGCACTGTGGCTCTGAGATACGCCGTACAATTACAGTAATAAAACCATTTCCAGGGGATCCTGCTAAATCTGCACCCACGGGCAGTTTTGTATGTAATTCTCATTGTATCCAAACAAGGTCCAGTGACCTTGTGATGGATTCTGGTGACCTGAGAGAGGGCTCCTCTGGTGTACAGTGGTACAGCTGGTGATAGTGATGGCAGCTATCTGGTGATAGTGATAGTGAGCTGGTGATGAGGAGGGTATTGGAGCTGATGTGCAACAAGCGTCTTGTGACAGATGGCTTGTTATGTTCCTGTTAACCTACATGCAGAGAGAGAGAGACACTTACTATCCTGAATGTTGATTCCAGGAAGGAGAGATAGAAATATAGAAAGAGAGAGAGAGAGAGACAGACAGAGACAAAGAGAGAGAGACAGACAGAGAGACAGAGACAAAGAGAGAAGAGAGAGAGAGAGAGAGAGAGAGAGAGAGAGAGAGAGAGAGAGAGAGAGATACATCACAGAAATGTTCAGTATAAATAGATTTGTTAATGTGGTTGTTTAAAGATGGCCCAGACTCTACAACTGTACCAATACATAAGAAAGCCTTGCCTGAATTGAATCATATTTCCTCAGACACCAGCCGGCTGCATATTAAACCTGAAGGAGTCGAAGATTGAGGAGAGGCTGGTGTCAAATAGACAACCTGGTACTGACTTGTAAACACATGAGTCATGCATGACTAACTTATGAGTAATCCAAACATGTCAGAACACATGTCATTGCTTTTGCATGTTGCATGTTACAAATACTGCATACTTCAGAAGACATCACTGCAGACTTTTGACCAGGGTTGCATTAGAAGTGCGAAAAAGTTATTTCTACATCCTAAGACGTGATTTAAGAGCTATGTTGTAACCGGACACAGCAGAATCTGTAGGCGACACTTATTTCATAGTCTGATAGATGTGCTGAGCTGGCAGAGTTAGAAACACCATTCTGCAGAATTAGAAACACCATTCTGTTAATTCAGAGTACAAAAAACAATTAAGGACTCTATTTTTGGCTTGCTTCCATTACATAGTACTAAGTTGAATCAAGCAAATTTTCATGCTTTCAGGAAAATCGCTCCATGTTAAAATAACAGATTATTCCAGAACAAGACTCACTAATGGACCTGAACACCAGGCTGGTCTCTCTGAAGGACACGGAGGGAGCGTCCCCTCAGGGCTGCTCACAGAGACGTCAGTATCCACATGGAGACGCAATGTCTGAGGGGTCAGTCTCAGGGGCGTAGCCACGTGGTGGCCAGGGGGGGCCACGGCCACCATTGGTCAGAGAATGGCCACCCTGCCGGCCCCCCCAACCTCACAAAAACAAGTTTTTTTATTTTTATTTTTTTAAACCGTCCTGAACAGAAACGGTATAAAGCTGAAAAAATGCATTAATATTTTTTTTATAAAGTCGTCTTATATTGTCATTTGTCACTTACGCTACAAGCCCCATATTCGCAACATGTTGGGCCACGCCCCCATCAACAGTGCAAGACGCAAACCAACGTACCTGCATTCTGACAGCGCTTCAATGGAGACTAACAGCTAACCACTAGATACCATTAGAAAACTTCTGCTGTGATGCAGTGTGTGAGTTTTAAAATAGTAGTTTTTGACAAACAAGTGCCACCCCAAATAAAAGACTGGCCATAGCTGGCCCCCCAAGAAATAATGTCCTGGCTACACCCCTGGTCAGTCTCCACATGGAGACACACAGGGCCTGCAGTGGTAGTGATCTGACACACTGCAGTGGTAGTGATCTGACACACAGCAGTGGTAGTGATCTGACACACTGCAGTGGTAGTGATCTGACACACAGCAGTGGTAGTGATCTGACACACTGCAGTGGTAGTGATCTGACACACAGCAGTGGTAGTGATCTGACACACTGCAGTGGTAGTGATCTGACACACAGCAGTGGTAGTGATCTGACACACAGCAGTGGTAGTGATCTGACACACAGCAGTGGTAGTGATCTGACATACAGCAGTGGTAGTGATCTGTCACACTGCAGTGGTAGTGATCTCCAGATGGTATCTGCAGCTGAATGCTCATTTAGTATTCCGAGGGTCTTCCACACCCTCATCTCTGTGTTCTGGAGTTTTGGAGATCTGTTCATGTCCCTGACAGATACACTGTTGTTTGTTACAGGAAACACATTTGTGAGGCTTGGGGGGTATTCCAGAAAGCAGGTTATGTGACAAACCCGGGTAAGTTAACTCCTCATATGACAGCCAGCGTTGTAGCAACATTGCCAGTAAATTGCTGCAACATTGTGTGTCAGCTGGAGAGTTAACTTAGCCGGTTATGTCGCAAACCAGCTTTCTGGAATACCCCCTTGGTCTCTTAAAGTAGAGCGCAACATTACAGCACAATAACAACACATTCAATCAGAGGAACCTACCGATCATGTGATCTTGACAAGTGGCTTCTGGGATAGAATCCTCCTGGTTGTTCCCTCTTAGATTAATCTTCTGTTTCACTATGATCGCCTGTAACACAACATACACTGTCACCATGGTAACCTTTAACACAACATACACTGTCACCTTGGTAACCTGTAACACAACATACACTGTCACCATGGTAACCTGTAACACAACATACACTGTCACCATGGTAACCTGTAACACAACATACAGTGTCACCATGGTAACCTGTAACATAACATACACTGTCACCATGGTAACCTGTAACACAACATACACTGTCATTAGGAAAAGAAAGGAGTAGTTTAGGCTCGATGAACAAGTCTATTCCTTACATAAGTAAAGACTAAGCTGCAATAAGTAAACCGTGTGTGAGAAACACAATTAACCTTCAACTGAGAACTGAAGTGGCACACCACCCCGGCCCTGCCACACACACCACCCCGGCCCTGCCACACACATACCCCTTTCCCAGCATTCCCTTCACAGCACAAAACACAACTGAGTATTTAGTTCATCCACAGGCTTTTTTTCCTAAGCTGCTGTGTGGAGGTGTTGTGGGCAGGAGTTAGCGGGGGTCAGAAACCCACTCCTCTCTCTCTGTGTTTCTGTGTTGGCAGGAAGCAGAGAGAGGCTTCAGAGAGAGTATTAAATGAGCCTTTGTTCAATTGAGTGTCTCTGATAAGAAGTTCCTCCACGTTATCAATAGTCCCCATCAGCTGGATTGAATTTCCTGCATACTGCAGTCAGACTATCTCTCCCACTCTCCCTCTCCTCTCTCTCTCTCTCTCTCTCTCTATCTCTCTCTCTCTGTCTGTCTGTCTCTCTCTCTGTCTCTCTCTCTCTCTCTCTGTCTCTCTCTGTCTCACACTCTCCTCTCTCCCTCTCTACCCTTCACCTCCACCCTCCTCTAACTCTGTTGCTGTACTGGCATGACACAGCACACCTCTTCAACACCCAGCATTTACAGTACGTTCTACAGAACAGTCACACTATGCTTCATTGATTCAAAATAAATGTTTGGGAAACTGCATGATTGGGTTTTTGGGGGGTGGGATACGACAGAGTGACAGAGGTATAAGGTCTGAGAGAAAGTGCAAAAGAAAGTGAGCGATTGAAAGAGACAGAGGTAGAGACAGAGGTAGAGAGGAAGTAATGCAGAGAGAGAGAGTCAGATAGAGAAAGAGATTTAGCAAGGAAGAGCAAGCGAGCGAGAGATAGAGATAGATGTAATATCCTGGAACATAACAAATGGATCCTGAAGGGTGCATCGTTTTATTAAAGGGGCGATCTCACTCACGGTGCTATCTGTGCAGATCTCCACATCTCTCATTTCCCTGCAGTGTTTCTTGGGAATGGAGATTCCAGGCGGAGATATGGTCTGAGAGTCGCCCTTCACCCCCACACTCCTGCAAGAAAGAAACCCCATGTGATTGGTGCTCTCGCTCATCTGAACTCCTCCACCAGAGAGGCCGTTGTGCAGGTGGATTGTGATCCAACAGATAAATTGCACCGGCCTCCATCAACACCTCCATCACCACCAACACCCACACCCCCTGCACTGCTCTGGAAGCACCTCAGCCTCTCTCTCTTTCTGTCTGACTGCAGACTCACTGAGTGATAAATGTTTGCAGCCGCTCTTGATAAAATCTGTCAGTTGCGATTTGAGCAAGTGTATCATATTAGTGGTAGATGTGGAGCGTGACTGTTGTTTTCCAGATGACAGCTCCAGGGTGACGGAGGGGCTGGGTTCTGGGACTGGAGTGGGGAACGCTCTCAGGGTGAAACATTACGCAGACAGACTGGATTCTGTTTATTGTGCTTTTCTCAGAACACGCATCTCTGTGTACTTTCCACTTGTGGGGTTTAAACTTGAGCGTTCGAATCCAGACTCATTTTAATTGAAGAGCTACTTTAAGTAGTTTATTATTACTCAAATATAATATAACATAATAGTTTAATGATGAAACCACACATCAATAATTTAATTGATGAATCGATAAAATGAGATTGTTGTCATACCAACCTTCCCAGAAGATCCTTCATGAACTGATCTTTTCCGATGTACACGGTCGAACACTGGATCTGATTGGCTATCTGTCCCATCTGGAGGTTACAGTGATCCATTATTGAGCTGAGCTTGTTGCTGTTCTCACACAGCATCTGATCTTGACTGTCCTTGCATGGGCCGTCTGCCTTCCTCCTCTTGTCCTTCTTGTGGGTCTTGATCTGCCTGCCTGCCAGCACAGCTCCCTTCTTCACTTCCTTCCTGCCGTCAGACGTGGCGTCGGGGGCCGGCGGCTTGGCCCTGCGGAGGCCGAACCAGTTGGCCAGGGAGGGGCCGGTCTTCTGCCGGGGTTCGGAGGGCAGGGTCTTCTCCTGACCTTGTCCCTTCTGCACGTTCTCCTGGATGCCCAGCATCACCTTCTCCTCGATGGTGCAGCCGGGTGGGCTTCCCTGCTCCTCCAGCCGGCTTGGGGGGCTGGTCTGGGACGGGCCGGGCGGCTCGCTCCTGGCTCTGCCGGCCGGGGCCTCTGAGGGGCGGGGGGGGCAGGGCTGGGAAGCCTCTCCGGCTGGCCTCCTGGAGCCCTTCAGACCCATCTGATCCACCGGGGCCAAACAACGGCCCTCCTTGGAGCCGCTCTCACCTGGGGAACAGAACTTGAGAAGGTCCTCTGTTTCCTGATGGCTGGTGAACACGCCCCCATGATGACTCAGCCGTTTCCCTGGGCAGCTTGGCGCCCCCTCCCCCGAGGCCCTCCCTGGCAGGCCGTCCACTAACAAGCTCTGTCTCGTTAGCGAGTTCCCCCTCTCGCCAGAGTTGGTGATGATCTGTGTTCGGGTGGTGCTCACGCTGGTCCTCTCCATGCAGCTGGTGCTGAAACTCTGGCTGCGAGCCTTGGCACCAGTCATCCCCAGAGCCGGCTTGAGATGGGGCTTAGTGGTGACGGAGGTGGATCTCTTAAAGAGGTCTCGTACCGCCTTGTGACCTCCCCCCGCCTGTACCAGGGGAATCCCGGGAGGGGCGGCGCTGAGGGGCGGAGGGTCACACTGAGTGGAGGCGTTCGACGTCTCTCTGGAGACGGCATTGAGGTGGTCCTTCTCCTGCTTGCCTGGGAGCGAGGGGCCGGTCCTGTGAGAGGGGGGCGACCTCACGAAGGCTTTAAACCCCGAGGGGATGCGTGTTTTGGAGTTCTTCTCATGGAGGTTGGGAGGTCCTGTCCTGGTGGGGCTCGCCCCTGCCTGGGGACATGGGGACACAGCGTCCTGACGCTCTGAGTGGCACGGAGGGTGGCTGCTGGACACCTTGTAACAAGGAGGACAAGCCATTTCATTAGCGGACACCTTCTTAAAGGTGCCGTGCAGCGGGGAATCTGCTGGGACGCTGGAAGGCTTTTTGGGGCTTCTAGAGTTGGTGTTGGTGTCAGGACGGTCTGGCACGCCCCCTGAGGCCGCGGAGGAGAGGTGGAGCTTGGAGGGGGTGCGTTTAGAAGTGCCTTTACATCTTCCCACGTGATGTTCAGCTCCAGCCCTCATCACAGGGGACTGCTGGCTGGCTTTACCAGACAACCTCTGAGGTGCGACTGCTGTCCCGTACCCCGCGTCCAGGTCCACACTGTCCTGGGGCTTGCAGGGGGACGTGTGTTGCAGATTTGGTACAGGTGGGGGGTGGTAGCTGGGGGGCGGCCCCCTCACAGGGGTGAGTGTGGGGGGTTGGGCACCATCGTTCGGTCGGATGAGCAAGGAAGAAGTGCGACCGGGGGGAGGGGGTGGCGAGGGAGACCTGAGGTCGGCTTGGCTGTCTCTGGTGGGGGGCTCCCTGTGGTCCAGCAGCCTGCAGGGGGGGTGGGGGGAGCTGGGGGACACGCAGGGAGCCCTGCTGGGGAGTTTGGAGCTCACTGCCCTGGGGCTCTGAGAGCAGGCGGCCTTGATGAAGCGGGACATCTTCACTGGAGGAGACGAGGGGGACGTCTGAGACGGGGGCCCCGAGGGGGGGTCCGTGGAGGAGCCCCTGGACACCTTCAGAGGAGACGGCGTCCCCCGGCTGGGGATCTTAGAGCTGCTGGCCATGCAGCCAGAGCCCTGGGTCATGGGAGGCACAGAGAGACCCTTGTTGGACCGAGAGCTCTGGGGCTGTAGGAGTCTCCTCTCTGCACCTTCCCCCCTGGTACTGCTGCCTCTGCTGGGCTGGGTCTGATCCTCGGACGGCCTCTCTGGAGCCTCCATTAGGTTGTAATTCCTGGAGCCTCCTCCTGCTTGCTTGGGGGCCAGGTACCCAGCCACAGCCCTCCCAGGAGCTCCGCCCCCACACCCGGCCCCATGCTGAGCACTCAGCTCGATGAATCTCCCGTCCGTGTCGAACATGGCCAGGAGACTCTCTTCTGACTGGGCGCTCTTGGGCACCTGGTAGTCCTTGCTGAGGCTAAAGGGCCGGGGCCTGCTGTCCGCAGACTGAGCCCTGCCCTGTTCCCTCCTCAGGCAAGGGGCTCCCAGAAGCCGGGCTCCCCTGTACCCCCTGGGGGTCGGCCGGTAGTCGCCGTCTTCCAGCGGCAGGTCCTCAATGTCGGTGTCCGAGAGGTGGAGGGAGAGGTCGGGGTTGATGGGGCAGACCTCCAGCAGGGCAGGGCTGAGCAGGGCGGAGGTGCGGCCGCCAGACAGGAAGCTGTTGATGAAGCTCATGAGCTCCTGGGGGTGTTCCCTGGAGCTGTAGGGAGGCGGAGGCTCGTCGCTGCTCCGCCCTGCTGCCTCGGCGTCCAGCAGGCCTTCCCAGCTACACAGGCTGTCCAACACGCTGTGGGAGAGCCCCCTGCAGTCCCTCCGGCCCTCCTCCCCCGCTCCCCCGCCCACGCGAGGCGACTCGTCGTCCGCGTCGTCGGAGTCGTACGAAAACTTCCTGACCCCCGGGGAGGCCAGCCTAGACACCCCCCTGCCCCCGCCCTTCACCCCCAGAGAGTAGATGCCCTCGTTGGAGTTCATGCAGTCCTTGTCGCCCGACATGGAGGCCTTGCAGGAGGAGGAGGGTCTCTGTAGCTGCCTCAGACCATCCAGGATGCATCTCTCCTTCCTGCCAGAGGGGAGCAGCTCCCCCAGGGGAGGGCCCTCGCTGCCGGGGGCCGACGAGCACACACTCAGCCTCTTCTCCCAGGTGAGAGAAGACTGCAGGAGACAGGGAACACACACACACCTTAATGAAGCTGAGCTGAAGGAGTGTGGGAGAGACACACTTTTCTTCGGCTGAGAGAGATGGGAGGAAACTGAAAAGCTGTTGCAGCCTGTCACGTAATTAGGCTACAGGGGGTTTGTGTGAAAATGCTTGATGGAGACAGGTAAACGCTGCAAGACCCAATATTGATTATTTGATTGTATATTGTATTGTCAAATCTTTGAGCAATTCCATCTGAATGTGTCTAATTCAGGACTTGTTTTGCTCCAGACCACCGATACAGGCCAATCACAACCTGTCATTTAAACAAGTCTGTGAGTCCTGATGAGCACCCAGATACAGACCAACCCTCTTCTGCTGGTCTTTCTACATGCACTACTTGGTATGTTTGATTGTAATGAAAAAAAGTATTTGAAGTGTAAGAGGGAGTTAGAGCTGGTGGCAGTGGCACCACCAAGGGGGCACAATCACTGCCTCCCCCCCCCCCCCCCCCCTCTATGAAGCATGTGCGCGTGTGCTGTGTGCTGGCTGTGTGCAGGCTGTGTGCAGGCTGTGTGCAGGCTGTGTGCTGGCTGTGTGCTGGCTGTGTGCTGGCTGTGTGCTGGCTGTGTGCAGGCTGTGTGCTGGCTGTGTGCAGGCTGTGTGCTGGCTGTGTGCAGGCTGTGTGCTGGCTGTGTGCTGGCTGTGTGCAGGCTGTGTGCAGGCTGTGTGCTGGCTGTGTGCAGGCTGTGTGCTGGCTGTGTGCAGGCTGTGTGCTGGCTGTGTGCAGGCTGTGTGCTGGCTGTGTGCTGGCTGTGTGCTGGCTGTGTGCAGGCTGTGTGCTGGCTGTGTGCAGGCTGTGTGCAGGCTGTGTGCTGGCTGTGTGCAGGCTGTGTGCTGGCTGTGTGCTGGCTGTGTGCTGGCTGTGTGCTGGCTGTGTGCAGGCTGTGTGCTGGCTGTGTGCTGGCTGTGTGCAGGCTGTGTGCTGGCTGTGTGCAGGCTGTGTGCAGGCTGTGTGCTGGCTGTGTGCAGGCTGTGTGCTGGCTGTGTGCTGGCTGTGTGCTGGCTGTGTGCTGGCTGTGTGCAGGCTGTGTGCTGGCTGTGTGCAGGCTGTGTGCTGGCTGTGTGCAGGCTGTGTGCAGGCTGTGTGCTGGCTGTGTGCAGGCTGTGTGCTGGCTGTGTGCTGGCTGTGTGCTGGCTGTGTGCAGGCTGTGTGCTGGCTGTGTGCTGGCTGTGTGCAGGCTGTGTGCAGGCTGTGTGCTGGCTGTGTGCAGGCTGTGTGCAGGCTGTGCGTACCAGTCTGTCTGAGGCGCGTGGGGCGGTCGACGTGTAGGAGGTGCTGGAGTATTCGCTGCAGGTGCTGGAGAGAGACAACTCGCTGCTGCTGCAGCTTCGAGGGGAACATGCCGACACAGTCAGCTGGCTCGCACACGTACACACAGGAAGTCCCGCCTTCGCGCCCTGCTGCACTTCCTGTCACAAGGACAGAGGAGATGGGTTAGACTGGGAACAGACAGGGCAGGTCCCAGTTTGGGACTTGTGTGATATTAAGCAGAGCTGCACATGCGTGTCCATATCACAGACAGGTACTCTGTGCTCAGCTGGTGTTACTAATACAGTATTCCTGAAACGTAGCAGAAAGGCTTCAGATTTAAGCCTGATATTGGACCGTAGCTTTGTGAGCAATCTCACCAACAGATGTTTTCATGCATCCAGACACACCACAATAATTAGTCAGAACCAATAGGATACATGCAGCATTCAAATATATTGTTTTTCTTCTATGTTTGAGCATTACCTTGCAACAAAGCTGTAACTAAATCAATTAATTTTTGTTTCTGCTTCATCTAAACACATTATATTGCCTGGAAGCTCCAAATATGAAAAGACAGACAGAACGTCCATCTCGTTCTGCTTTTTACGGTAACCTTCGTGGAACGCATGAACAGTTATCCACTCTGGCCCTTGTGCTGTAAAAGGCTAAAGAATGGCTTTCATTTTTCAGACCTTTATGCATAATATATAAGATGACTAATGTACTACACTGTCATATGGACTCATTTTTACTGGGAACGAGTTTCAATCGATGGTTTCTGGTAATATGACAGGGGTTTATTTCTCTTAGGACAAAGTGATACTGCCAGCTCCTCTTGCCTAGTGCAGCAGGTCAAATCTCCAAATAGTTGGTGGGTATTTTAATCCCCTATAATGATTTCTCTGGGGCCTCCATGTCAGTGGCAGTACCTGAACAGTTGGTACAGAGGGAGGATGATAACAGTGTTCCTGCTCTTACGTGCGTCGCAGGCTCAGACTTCCTGGAAAACAGGAAGCTTGGGATTTTCTCCGGCTCCAGCTTCAGGTCGGACGCCGACACGATCCCAGAGTGGAGTTTCTGAAAGCACAACAAAGACAATCTGTGAATTGACACACGTGAAGGTCTCTGCAGCATGGGGAACTAGGATGAACAGGGGAGAGATACTAAACTAGACGGAGACAGTCTGGGTAGAGACAGTCTGGATAGAGACAGTCTGGGTAGAGACAGTCTGGATAGAGACAGTCTGGGTAGAGACAGTCTGGGTAGAGACAGTCTGGATTGAGACAGTCTGGATAGAGACAGTCTGGGTAGAGACAGTCTGGATAGAGACAGTCTGGATAGAGACAGTCTGGATAGAGACAGTCTGGGTAGAGACAGTCTGGGTAGAGACAGTCTGGGTAGAGACAGTCTGGGGAGAGAGAGTCTGGATAGAGACAGTCTGGGTAGAGACAGTCTGGGTAGAGACAGTCTGGGTAGAGACAGTCTGGATAGAGACAGTCTGGGTAGAGACAGTCTGGATAGAGACAGTCTGGGTAGAGACAGTCTGGGTAGAGACAGTCTGGGTAGAGACAGTCTGGATAGACAGCAGCACAGGATTTCATGTTGCAGTGTGGCTATAATGTGAGTCAGTCTGCTCTTTTCACTGCAATTTAAACCACAATCAAAGTCGTCACTATATTTAAAAAAATATATTATTAATGAAAAACGATAAAAACTTAAAGATGACCTATAAAGACCTTAAAACAAGCAGAACACCAGAAACTGTAGTGAGTGAAAGCCACAAATCCACCAGTGTCCTGTTCTCTTTTAGAGTTAGAACATGCCCTGTTCTATTCTAGAGTTAGAACATGCCCTGTTCTATTCTAGAGTTAGAACATGCCCTGTTCTATTCTAGAGTTAGAACATGCCCTGTTCTATTCTAGAGTTAGAACATGCCCTGTTCTATTCTAGAGTTAGAACATGCCCTGTTCTATTGTAGAGTTAGAACATGCCCTGTTCTATTCTAGAGTTGCCCCCGTGCTTCCCTCCCCTGATCCAGCTCGGACAGTCTTCAACAGTCTTAACTCACAGTCATTAATGTCATCTGTTAGAAGTAATGAATGTGATGGGAAATAATTGCATCAGGGAACGAGGGAGTCCTTTGATTTCTTATTCATTCTCAAACAGTATTTTGCGATCCATTCTTTTCTTTACTACTTGTGCACTGGGGAAGGATGCAAAACCAAATACATTTCCACATATTAATCTCCAACCTAATTACAGATCTTTTCCCAGACGTCCGATGTGTTTAACTGCAGATGTGCCGCGACAGAGCTCTTCATATAAGCCACATCCCCTATGAAGGACAGAAACTTTAAAGCTCATTTAACTATTATTAGTATAGTATTATTAGTATATTATTAGTAGTATACTTCCGTATTCTATTTCTGTTCCTCTATTCGTCTGATTATCTGCCTTCATGACAGAGCTTGTCTTTGCTGCTCACTCTGTTTCCTGCTGGAAATTAACCTTCACATTTATTTATTTATTTAAAGAAAATCACGAACAACACTTAAATAAATAACTAAATCAGTCACTTTCAGACTGAAAACATGATTCAGCCTAATTCTTTCAGTTTTTGTTTCTCTCATCTTGCTGCTTACAAAAGTCCTTAAACAGCGAGGTCTTCTCCTGCTCTGCTGCCACCCTGCCTCTACCAGCCCTGCCTCTACCAGCCCTGCCTCTACCAGCCCTGCCTCTACCAGCTCTGCCTCTACCAGCCCTGCCTCTACCAGCTCTGCCTCTACCAGCCCTGCCTCTACCAGCTCTGCCTCTACCAGCCCTGCCTCTACCAGCCCTGCCTCTACCAGCCCTGGCTCTAATAGCCCTGTCTCTACCAGCCCTGCCTCTACCAGCCCAAGGACAAGCCTCACATCTCTGCCATTAGGACAGCCGTCCCTACAGATACCAGCTGATGGGTCATCTCTGAAAGCACAGTTGTGTTTCCTGTTTGTTGTTGATTGACAGGAGTAACGAGGTGACCTTCTAAACAGCCTGTGAGGAGAACAAGCTAACAAGCTAAAAGACAGGGAGAGAAGCTTCAGGCTAAACTCAGTGGGAAGTCTCTAGAAGTAGATGCCATACTTCAAATAATTCCTCCCCTTTGTCTGTCTCACATGCTCAGGAAAACTGTGCCTTTGTTGCCTGGATGCTGGTGCCGTGGAAACATATTGATGTGAGTAATAGTTTTCTAATAGAGGATTAATAATGTACTTAGTTCTTTTAATTAAAAGAGATGCGTTTAAAGCCGTTTCTTAATCATAGCTTTGGGAAATGTTCATCGGTGTTACATGAATAATCTTTATTCTTAAGTTCTTTGAAGATGCCGTTCAGCATTATACACTCATTATTCAAATACAGATGCTGAAAACGTCAGCCAGCCAGCCAGCCATGATAATGCAGACTACAGCTCAGACACCATTTTATAATTTGTGGAAATGAGCCTTAGAGGTCATGGAGCTGGAGTCCTGTGGTGCCGTTGATGCGGTCCGGAGCAGCTGAGATCGATGCTGATGTGCAATATCGTGCTTTTCTATTCTGTGAACTTTGTGAATGACAGGAACATCGAATCTGTAAGCTTTCAGACAGAGGTCTGAAACATGTCTAAGAAAACATGTTCAAAAGTAATCCTGTCCTATCATCTCCTCCACGCAGTAAAGAACAACAGAAGACGAAGATGACAGGAGCAAACAAACACGAAGAACACAGTTCCCTTGAAGAAACATGTTGCAGTTATGAAACAGACCCCCAACACAGGAAGTATACCCCAACACAGGAAGTAGTCCCCCAACACAGGAAGTAGACCCCCAACAACCCCTAACCCTCTACCAGCCCTGCCTCTACCAGCTCTGCCTCTAACAGCCTTGCCTTAAACAACTCTGGGGTTGGGGGTCTACACAAGAAGTAGACCCCCAACACAGGAAGTAGACCCCCAACACAGGAAGTAGACCCCCAACACAGGAAGTAGACACTAAGCACAAGGTGTGTAGCCTCCAGGGCAGTAAAAACGACATCACTGATCCAGGTAGCTAGCTTATTAGAGTTTGAACTGCAGAAGGTTTTCTATCCTGCTATGAAGTCATCCCAGCAGGCCATGTGCTGCAGTGCCGTCGTGGTCCCAGAGCCCCAGGCTGCTGCCCTGGAGGAAGATCTTATCTGGGGTGCAGGATTTCACCTCCTCAGCACACCTCATCAAGCATTCAGTCAATAGAGTCACAGGGGCCTGTCTGGGGGGCGGGGCTGGGGGCAGGGCTGGGGGCGGGGCTGGGGGTGGGGCTGGACGATGAAAGGGCACACTGCCTCACTGTACCTGACAGGGTCACACAGACCAAGGGCAAAGACACTCTCTCATACACACACATGCTCATGCACACACGCGCACACACACACACGCATGTGCACAGTTACTATGGGAGCAGGGCTTGGACTGACTAAACCAAAGTGATCCCATGCTAAATCAAGTGTTGCAGTAGGGTCTGTCAGCTGAACAGAGAGGTTTAGCTCAGCATGAGAGCCTTTGACTGCAGATCACAAGTTTTATGGCTAAAATATGCTTCTCTACAACTAGGTACGCTAACCACTATCTCCATAGTCTAGAGATGTTTCCTGTCTTTCAGGGAAACTCGTGCGGCCCCGCGGGGGCCATTAGTGTTTAATTAGTGTGTGTGAACACACCGGAAAATCCCCAGATGGAATTACCCACACACCTCGCACTTTATGAGTACATCAAAATAACAATAACTGGTCGTTTATAGCAACTGATTATCATTTCATGGACGTTTTTGGTTGGGAAGGATCTACAGAAATGGTGAATGAGAGAACACGCTCCAGTGGATGAGAAAAGCTAGCGCTAATCATAAAGCTAGTGCTAATCATAAAGCTAGCGCTAATCATAAAGCTAGCGCTAATCATAAAGCTAGCGCTAATCATAAAGCTAGCGCTAATCATAAAGCTAGCGCTAATCATAAAGCTAGCGCTAATCATAAAGCTAGTGCTAATCATTTTGCTAAACAATTCTGCACAATAGTTGAAAAAACGTTGAAGCTCATTAATTCCTAACATTATTTTCAATTACCCAGATCTATCCTCCCTCTCCCTTCCTCCCCTCCCCCCTCTTCTCCTCAGTATAGAACTCTTCTGTGACTGGAATATTATCCTCTTTTTACTTTCTCAGAGTAAGCCTGCGATAGAAACACACTTTGTATCTTATTGACTAAACCCGTAACCGTGACAACAGCAGCCCTCGCTACATTAATGCCTTGTGAGGGAGTACTCAGAAGTCGACCACCGTGAGCCCCCCTCATCACCGCACATACTATTTAAACACACTTCGATAATTTTCCCCCTTGATTTCGCACGTGGTTCTAACACAAAGCGCTTCATACTTCTAGTTCAAAACTTGTCTTTTACGCCTCCTCACAGCTCCTCGCTCCCCGGCTGCACCCTGGAGGAGCACCAGGTCTTGCTGCTGCTGTGTAGATGCTCCAGTCCTCCAGTCCTCTAGCCCTCCTGTCCTCCTGTCCTCCAGCCCTCCTGTCCTCCAGCCCTCCTGTCCTCCAGCCCTCCAGCCCTCCAGCCCTCCCGCCCTCCTGTCCTCCAGCCCTCCAGCCCTCTAGCCCTCCAGCCCTCCTGTCCTCCAGCCCTCCAGCCCTCCAGCCCTCCTGTCCTCCAGCCCTCCAGCCCTCTAGCCCTCCAGCCCTCCAGTCCTCCAGCCCTCCTGTCCTCCAGCCCTCCTATCCTCCAGCCCTCCTATCCTCCTATCCTCCAGCCCTCCTATCCTCCTGTCCTCCAGTCCTCCAACCCTCCAGCCCTCCTGTCCTCCAGCCCTCCTGTCCTCCAGCCCTCCAGCCCTCCAGCCCACATTCTGCATTCACATACTTAACACACTTCTCTTTGCTAGAACAAGCAAGAGCACATCGTTTTCTAAAATATATATTGTGAAGGAGGATTCAAATGAGATGCATCGGGATTTCCTATCATGTCGATAACATGGTTTATTCAGGGACATGGGGATATGGAGTGTGTGTGTGTGAGAGTGAGTGTGTGTGTGAGAGAGTGTGTGAGTGAGAGTGTGTGTGTATGTGTGTATGTGTTTGTGTGAGTGTGTGTGTTTGTGTGAGAGTGTGAGTGTGTGTGTGTGTGTGTGTGTGTGAGAGTGTGTGAGTGTGTGTGTGTGTGTGTACCTGCAGCAGCAGCTCTGAGCTGGGTCTGGCTCGGTGCTTGAACAGGACGCTCACACTGTGGTTGTGCTGCTCCAGGTCAAACACTCTGGTCCTCAGCCTGATACACTCCTCTCGCAGGTCCTGCAGGACACACACACACCCCAAACACACAAACACAAGCATATTAGGTTGAGGCAACAACAGCAAATTGAGGCAGGGTTCAGAGATGCTCTAAGAGCAGGAAGACTCTCTCTAAATGTGGTCTATTTTAGAAGAGCTGCTAAACTGGTTGCTATAGAAATAAAGAGTACATTGAGAGACAAACCTTCTGAGTGAGGAGTGCTTGTACGACTTGATTGGCAACCTGAAAGAGAGGGAGGGAGGGAGGGAGGGAGGGAGGGAAGGGGAGAGAGAGAAGGAGGGAGGGAGAGAAGGAGATATAACCATGAGATATAGTGAGGTATTGAGCGAGGAGCGAGTTGCTCTGGGTCATAGAGCAGAGGGCCCAGTTTGACCCGGCCCATACAGCCCGGCCCTGCACCCTCACCCCTGCTGACGAGACACTTTCTAAGTTCCTCCACATCTGTGATGATTACAGGCTTTAGTGAACACCACGGATGTAACCACGGTTACGATACAGCTGAGACGCTCTGCCTTCAGAGGAGAGAATCCTAATAGACCCAGAGGCAGGGGAGGCAGGGTAAAGGGAGGAGGCAGGGGAGGCAGGGTAAAGGGAGGAGGCAGGGGAGGCAGGGTAAAGGGAGGAGGCAGGGGAGGCAGGGTAAAGGGAGGAGGCAGGGGAGGCAGGGTAAAGGGAGGAGGAGAGGAGGCAGGGTAAAGGGAGGAGGAGAGGAGGCAGGGGAGGCAGGGTAAAAGGAGGAGGAGAGGAGGCAGGGTAAAGGGAGGAGGAGAGGAGGCAGGGGAGGCAGGGTAAAAGGAGGAGGAGAGGAGGCAGGGGAGGCAGGGTAAAAGGAGGAGGCAGGGGAGGCAGGGGAGGCAGGGGCGGCAGGGGAGGCAGGGTAAAGGGAGGAGGAGAGGAGGCAGGGGAGGCAGGGGCTGTCGCAGCAGACAGATCAAACCACACAGATATACGGGGTGTTACATTGTCTCAGAGAGAGGAGGAGAGAGGAGAGATGAGATGAGGAGGAGGAGAGAAGGGAAGATAGGAGAGGAGGAGCAGAAGAGGAGAGGAGAGGAGAGAAGATGAGGAAAGGAGAGGAGAGGAGAAGAGGAGGCAGGGTAAAGCTTTGTTGTGATTGGGCTCTGGTCTCAGAGCGCTTCACACTAGCAGAGTTTAGACCACAGAATCCATCGACAGGAGACTCCGATTACAGCCCATTGATTGCTCATTACACAGTGTGAAGCCACAGCAGTTGGCCAGTGTATTGAATGATGGGAGATGTTGATGATGATACACTCTGGCATTCCATGTTACTGATCTGCCCCTGTGAAACCCTGGGCTCATTATTCAAACCCAACCAAGGAGCATTAAGATAGACGTTTAGGTTGAGCTGTCCTGTCAGCTCCACCAGTAGAGACAGATGTCAGATGTGCTCATCATGGGAAACACCAGTTTAAAGCAGAACATAGTTAACCAGCAGAACATGGTTAACCAGCAGAACATGGTTAACCAGCAGAACATGGTTAACTACCCCTAACCTGGTTAACCAGCAGAAGATGTTCACTAGCATCCCAACTGTTACAAACAGCTCTGCTGTTTCTACCAAATGCCTAAACACCCTCTAGCCACTGCGATTATCCAGCAGGATAGAACACACACGCCCCCACGCACACACACACACACAGCAATACCATATATATATACACACACACAGAGCAATACCACACACACACACACACAGCAATACCATATATATATACACACACACAGAGCAATACCACACACACACACACACACACACACAGCAATACCATATATATATACACACACACAGAGCAATACCACACACACACACACACACACACACAGCAATACCACACACACACACACACAGCAATACCACACACACAGTTCATCAGAACATGATCATTAGAGAGCATTCTTCTGGTCCACAGAGAGCAGCAGAACACAAAGCAGCCTGTGTGTTTGTGAGGGCAGGAGAGAGGAACAGGGACCTGGGTGAAATCCACCCAGGCACTAACAACCCAGCCAGACTGTCCTGTACTAGTACTGCTGTTTAGCCCCATGCTCGCTCTCTCTCTCTCTCTCTCTCTCTCTCTCTCTCTCTCTCTCTCTCTCTCTCTCTCTCTCTCTCTCTCTCTCTCTCTCTCCCTTCCCCTCTCTCTCTCTCTCTCTCTCTCTCTCTCTCTCTCTCCCTTCCCCTCTCTCTCTCCCTCTTCTCTCTCTCATTCTCTCTCTGCTTCTCCTTTTCTCTCAACATTCCTTTCCTCTATCTCCCTCTCCAGCCTCCCAGCCTCCCCCCCCTCCACCCCCACCCCCCTCCACCACTCCTGGAAGCTCGTTAATCACATCAGTCCCCCTCTGCTCTCATTTTCTTCTCCTCCTCCTCCCCTCCCTCCCTCCCTCCCTCCCTCCCCTCCCCTCTCCTCCCCTCCCCTCTCCTCTCCTCTCCTCTCCTCTCCTCTCCTCCTCCTCTCCTCTCCTCTCTCTCCTCTCCTCTCCTCCCTCCCCTCCCCTCCCCTCCCCCCCTCCCCTCCCCTCCCCTCCCCTCCCCTCCCCTCCCCTCCCTCCCCTCCCCTCCCCTCCTCCCCTCCCTCCCTCCCTCCCTCCCTCCCTCACTCACTCACTCACTCACTCACTCACTCACTCACTCACTCACTCACTCACTCACTCACTCACTCCCTCCCTCCCTCCCTCCCCTCCCTCCCTCCCTCCTCCCCTCCCTCCCTCCCTCCCTCCCTCCTTCCTTCCTTCCTTCCTTCCCTTCCCTCCCTCCCTCCCTCCTCCCTCCCTCCCTCCCTCCCTCCTCTCCTCTCCTCCCTTCCCTTCCCTCCCTCCCTCCCTCCCTCCCTCCCTCCCTCCTCCCTTCCCTTCCCTTCCCTTCCTCCCTTCCCTCCCTCCCTCCCTCCCTCCCTCCCCTCCCTCCCTCCTCCCCTCCCCTCCCCTCCTCTCCTCCCTCCCTCCCTCCCTCCCTCCCTCCCTCCCTTCCTTCCTTCCTTCCTTCCTCCCCTCCCTCTTCTAGAGACCTGGGGTCCTCCTGCCCTGGACGTTCCTTCTCCCCAGGTCTGCAGGTGAAGCCTGCTGCAGGTCTGCAAGTAAAGCCTGCTGCAGGTCTGCAGGTGAAGCCTGCTGCAGGTCTGCAGGTGAAGCCTGCTGCAGGTCTGCAAGTAAAGCCTGCTGCAGGTCTGCAGGTGAAGCCTGCTGCAGGTCTGCAGGTGAAGCCTGCTGCAGGTGAGACCTGCTGAGCTAAACACCCACACCGCCTGAGAGCTTGGAAGAGTCACTCTCTGGAAGACGTTTTGTTTGCAGAAGACACGAGTGGGTCGCTGTGTGAAGGCTGTCCTGTTTAGAGGTTTCTGGTGGCTCACAGGAAGGATTCTAACCTGGCAGATTTACATTTGTATTCATTTTAGTGGAAGTGAAATCAGACGCTTTTATCCAAAGAGATGTGCATATAGAAAGTGTACTATAGAAGAGCACTATCCTCCACACGCTGGTGGCCAAAGGGAGGAGGGATGAGGAGTGAAGAGATGGATGAGATAAGGGATGAAGTGTAGGCTCTCACCTCATCCAGACAGCTTTCATACTGCTCTCTCTGCTTCTGGTTCTCCAAAGCTAGGGCTGAATTCTCCTTCTGTGGAACACACACACATACATTCAGTCATCATTGAAAACAACCTTGCTGCATTCAAAAATGATGAGACTGTCCAATTGAACTCTGAAAAAGAGTGAAAAAGAGAGAGAATTGGTTAGAAAATGCTACTTGTAGTTTGACAGCCAGCTGATGTTGGAGAACTCACTCATGCACCCTGGTGGAGGGTTCCAAAACCAGAGAACAAGCACCGAGATGCAGGGCTGGAGGAGGGCAGAGACCACCGAGGAGATGGTCTGTGGTCTGGATCTCCAGAAGAGGACTGGGGAATGTTCACTCAGTACCAGCAGTCTCCTGTTTCACCTTGAAGGGTGAACAGCCTATTGATTTCCATTGTTTCTAATTTGTCAAAAGCAGCCAAGGGATTTCAGAGGCTGTCAGCTCCACTGTCAATGACAGGCCTCTCACCCCTGCCCTTTAGCAGGCACAGCCATCGCCCTGACAGGCCTCTCACCCCTGCCCTTTAGCAGGCACAGCCAGTGCCCTGACAGGCCTCTCACCCCTGCCCTTTAGCAGGCACAGCCAGTGCCCTGACAGGCCTCTCACCCCTGCCCTTTAGCAGGCACAGCCATCGCCCTGACAGGCCTCTCACCCCTGCCCTTTAGCAGGCACAGCCATCGCCCTGAGAGGCCTCTCACCCCTGCCCTTTAGCAGGCACAGCCAGTGCCCTGACAGGCCTCTCACCCCTGCCCTTTAGCAGGCACAGCCAGTGCCCTGACAGGCCTCTCACCCCTGCCCTTTAGCAGGCACAGCCAGTGCCCTGACAGGCCTCTCACCCCTGCCCTTTAGCAGGCACAGCCAGTGCCCTGACAGGCCTCTCACCCCTGCCCTTTAGCAGGCACAGCCATCGCCCTGACAGGCCTCTCACCCCTGCCCTTTAGCAGGCACAGCCAGTGCCCTGACAGGCCTCTCACCCCTGCCCTTTAGCAGGCACAGCCAGTGCCCTGACAGGCCTCTCACCCCTGCCCTTTAGCAGGCACAGCCAGTGCCCCTCTCTGGACTCTCTGGCTAGCTCACTGCTGGGGTTGTCAAACCCTTGTTTCCACTGTACATTCTACCAGCCCCCATGATGAATATATATCAAAAAAGCATCTATTTATTATCGATGCTGGGATTTCACCTCCACTAAAAGCTTTGTTGGAGCTGTAAAACATTCTGTATTATGTCATGTATAATGAATGTACCAAAACAGACTACATGAATCAGTGTCAATCATATTTAACTTATAAAAGAACATTGTAAAAGTCTGGTTGAGTAATGAAGAGGGCTTTTAAAAGGTTGTTGAAATGGGGCTGCTTCTAAAGATTCACCTGACCTGCTGCAGGCTGCTCTATCACCCTAACCCTGCAGGCTGCTCTATCACCCTAACCCTGCAGGCTGCTCTATCACCCTAACCCTGCAGGCTGCTCTATCACCCTAACCCTGCAGGCTGCTCTATCACCCTAACCCTGCAGGCTGCTCTATCACCATAACCCTGCAGGCTTCTCTATCACCCTAACCCTGCAGGCTGCTCTATCACCCTAACCCTGCAGGCTGCTCTATCACCCTAACCCTGCAGGCTGCTCTATCACCCTAACCATGCAGGCTGCTCTATCACCCTAACCCTGCAGGCTGCTCTATCACCATAACCCTGCAGGCTTCTCTATCACCCTAACCCTGCAGGCTGCTCTATCACCCTAACCCTGCAGGCTGCTCTATCACCCTAACCCTGCAGGCTGCTCTACCACCCTAACCCTGCAGGCTGCTCTATCACCATAACCCTGCAGGCTGCTCTATCACCCTAACCCTGCAGGCTGCTCTATCACCATAACCCTGCAGGCTGCTCTATCACCATAACCCTGCAGGCTGCTCTATCACCATAACCTTGCATTCTGGCGCTGGAAGACAGAGAGGCTGCTCCTCCCAGCCTCCTCAGCAGCGGGTGGTCTGTAGATATCACCCTGCTAATCCACACAACTCCAACACCCCCATTAGAAGAAGGTAGGAGGATGAAGGTAGGAGGATGAAGGGAGGGATGAGGGAGGAGGAGGGATGAGGGAGGATGAAGGGATGGATGAGGGAGGAGGGAGGAGGATGAAGGAGGAGGAGGGATGAGAAACACCAGAAGTGCCTCCAGCACAGACTGTATGTACGTCCAGTATCTGTAAAAACAAACACACCTTTAAAAAATAAAACTAAAGCGCCTCAAGAACGATTCAATCTGCTAGCGTGCGCTAGCCGTGCGCCCCATGCTAATGCAGGGAGCCGTCGCAGCGAGGAAGCGTCTCAGAGCGGGCGCCCTAACTTAGCACGGCGCTGCGGCGGCGGGCGGGTGATATATGGCCTCTTCTCTGCTCCGCCTGCCTCTCCTGCAGGGGCATCCATCACCCAGGCGGGACGGAATAAAATGGCAGATAACTTTCGATAAAGCCATTTAAAATGTAACGTTTGGGGTAATGCACGCCTGGAATGGATCATGAGACAGGCCAGCATCCCTACAGGCCTTCTTCCTGGTAAGACAACTCGTACCAGAAGACTCATGAAGCTACAAGAAATTAGCAGCACTCTGTCCTAATAAGACTGTGTCTCTATCACTGCTGCTGTGAAGCCATCATCAGGCTGATGATGTCAGAGAGAGGGAGGGAGGGAGGGAGGGAGGGAGGGAGGGAGGGAGGGAGGGAGGGAGGGAGGGAGGGAGGGAGGGAGGGAGGGAGGGAGGGAGGGAGGGAGGGAGGGAGCGAGCGAGCGAGCGAGCGAGCGAGAGTGAGACAGCAAGTGAGCGGTGGGGGGGGAACTTCCCTGGTCGTTTCTCACCACAACACCAGCCACAAGAGCCACTCTGGTAATAAGTAGCTGGGGTCTCCAGGCATAATGTGATTAACTCCTAATAGACTTAGTGAGATAACTGCAGAGGATATATGAGAGGGGCTATCTACATTTTACATTTACATTTAGTCATTTAGCAGACGCTCTTATCCAGAGCGACTTACAGTAAGTACAGGGACATTCCCCAGAGGCAAGTAGGGTGAAGTGCCTTGCCCAAGGGCACAACGTCAGTTGGCATGACCGGGAATCGAACTGGCAACCTTCGGATTACTAGCCCGATTCCCTCACCGCTCAGCCACCTGACTCCCCTATCTGCCTGGTTCAGCTGGGGCCAGTCCTCTGGCTGCCTGGTTCTGCTGCGGCTGGAGTCTCAGGAGCAGGGCTGAGGAAGTTAACACCAGGCTCAGGCCCAAACCCAGGCCCGGGCCCAGGCCCAGGCCCAGGTCCAAACCCAGGCCCAGGCCCAGGTCCAAACCCAGGCCCAGACCCAGGCCCAGGCTCAGGCCCAAACCCAGGCCCAGGCCCAGGCCCAGGTCCAAACCCAGGCCCAAACCCAAACCCAGGCCCAAACCCAGGCCCAAACCCAAGAGGAGAGGAGAGAATAGGAGGGCAGAGGAAAAGGGAAGGGGAGGAGGAGGAAGAGGGGTATGAGGGTATCCGTACCTCCAGGGACCGCAGTCTCTCCAGGAGGAGTCGTGTGTCGTCCTGGACCTGTCCTCCCTCGCTGGCGAGGAGCGCTCGCTCTGTCCTGTCAGCCAGGCTCTCCTCCAGACCAGCTCTCTGCTTCAGCACCTCCTCAGACAGCTTCTCCTGTCACCACACAGGGGAGGAGGGGAGTGATGCGGGAGGAAAGAGAGGAGGGGGGGAGAGAGGAAGGGGGGAGAGAGAGGAGGGGGAGAGAGGAGGGGGTGGAGAGACGGTGGAATAGAGAGAGGAGGGGGGGAGAGAGGAAGGGGGAGAGAGACGAGGGGGAGAGAGGAGGGGGGGATAGAGGAAGGGGGAGAGAGACGAGGGGGGAGAGAGGAGGGGGGGAGAGACAAACAGAAAACAAGAGACAAATAGACGGATCAGTGACAGAGAAGAAAAAAAACAACTGATCCAACCAGACAGGCCAGACATCCCATAAGCCCTCGTCACGTTTCTCCCGTCTTGCGCTGACGGGCGCTGACCTTGAGGGTCCTTCTCTTGTTTTCTGCTAGGGATTCTAACTTTCTCTCCTCCCCCCAATTCTCTCACCCTTCCCTCGCTCTCATCCCTCTCTCTCCCCCCCTTCACCTTGCTCCCTCTGGTTTCCTCCCCCCGCTCTCCATCCCTTCCCTCTCTCTCCTCCCTCTCCCCCTCCCTCTCCCTCTACCTCTCCCCCTCCCTCTCTCTCCTCCCCCTCCTTCTCCCCCTCTCTCTCTAACACAGAGAGGGGGAAGGACGTCTGTGAAGTGCTGGTGTCCCCGCAGCCCTGTCCCCGCAGCCCTGTCCCCGCAGCCCTGTCCCCGCAGCCCTGTCCCCTGTCCCCGCAGCCCTGTCCCCGCAGCCCTGTCCCCGTAGCCCTGTCCCCGCAGCCCTGTCCCCGCAGCCCTGTCCCTGTCCCCTGTCCCCCCAGCCCTGTCCCCGTAGCCCTGTGCCCCCAGCCCTGTCCCCGTAGCCCTGCCCCCGCAGCCCTGTCCCCGCAGCCCTGTCCCCGCAGCCCTGTCCCCCCAGCCCTGTCCCTGTGCCCTGTCCCTGTGCCCTGTCCCCTGTGCCCTGTCCCCTGTGCCCTGCACCCGCAGCCCTGCACCCGCAGCCCTGACACTGCAGCCCTGTCCCTGTGCCCCCCAGAAGGAGTCATCCTGATGCTGACAACACTAATTACGTCCCGTTTATGCAAAACAGCATACAACACAATCACATGATCATTAGATCCTGTCAAACTTCCTCATACGTTCCTGGAAATCCTCATAAACTACTTTGTGATTCACATTGCAGCTGCAGGCTTCTCCGAGGTAGCTAACATTCTCGTTATTGTAAGAGAGCAGAAACAACCCAGGTATGTTAGACTTGCTTTGCTCAGGCCCATAAGGCTGATAGAACATAGCAATTACTAATGATTTCTGAACCACACTAACACTATATCTACCTCTTAATCCACTGAATATGTATGATAAAAGGCAGTAACCTTCCCTGGGGTGATACGGTATTCATATCCTAGCTACTCTTGTCCTACTACCATCCCTGCAGCTCCGCCATGCTTAAGTCCAGATGACTAAGGTCACGCCCTTTAATTTGCCAACTCTTCTTCCCAACAAACACTCTTATCTCAGTCCCAGAATGCATCTGATCCATTGGAAATGAGAGCAGGCGTCAGGGCTGCTTCCTCTCTGACAAGCTGCAGGCGCTCCATGAGCTCAGAATAACAGAACGGGGGTTTCCATGGTCACAGCTGCATGGTTTTGGGGTGATGTATGGCCCGGCTACAGGGCTGCATCTGTCACCCGCTCCCCTGTCCTGACAGCTAATTGTCAGGACTGGTGGTGGCCGTGCTGAGACTGCGGTGGCTGGCTGCAGTGATGGATGAAGGAAGCCCACACTGACGTAACCAAATGCACCTAACGGGCAGGCTCAGAACAGCTTGGCTTCCTGACAGCAGGCTCAGAAAAGCTTGGCTTCCTGACAGCAGGCTCAGAAGAGCCTGGCTTCCTGACAGCAGGCTCAGAACAGCTTGGCTTCTTGTCAGCAGGCTCAGAACAGCCTGGCTTCCTGACAGCAGGCTCAGAAGAGCCTGGCTTCCTGACAGCAGGCTCAGAAGAGCCTGGCTTCCTGACAGCAGGCTCAAAACAGCCTGGCTTCCTGACAGCAGGAGGAAAGATGCTGCTCCCCTCGTCCAGCCTGGAGCGAACCCACCACACACTGCTTTTCTGCATCACCTGGCTGTTCTGAACAGACCCGTCGTGATGAGAACCAGCAGCTTTGTGCTGCTGACCCCTGACACCTGACCCCAGCACTGTTCCTCAGGCGTGTATGTGAGTGTGTCCTCTCCTGTTCTATTATAACATTCATATTTCACCCTGTCCACTTTCTCCTCCTTTCATCATGTATGGACTGTGTTTTTTTTAATCTACATTTACATTTATTCATTTAGCAGACGCTTTTATACAAAGCGACTTCCAAGAGAGAGCTTTACAAAGTGCATAGGTCACTGATCATAACAACAAGATAGCCACAAAACATTGCGAGTAGCCAAAACATAAGCATACATTGTGAACAACCAAAGTAAGTGCCAAAGGGAAGAACCATAAGAGCATGTAGTTAAACAAGTTACAATTCAACAACATGAACTGCTACAAGTGCACCTGTGGAAAAAACAAGCAACAATAATAAAAACAATATATCACAGCGAGTACAAAAAATTTAAATCAGTTACCACTAACCACAAGAGCAACAAGTCTCTGAGCAAGAGTCATTGTGATCCTTGAGGAAACTAACATTGGGTCAAGCGAACCATTCCTAAGTACCATCTCCTGGAAATGTCATTTTAGTGATATCGTAATGATGATATATGATGATATCTGCATCAGAGGATCCAAGGTGAGGTACGTGCATGAGTAAAAAGTCATTTGGACTGTTTGGAAATGTTAATGCCATACCTTTGGTGAAGATTAAAGACATAATTTTTCATATCATAAAGCTATCTATTACTAATGAACAGTACTCTGAACAATCTTATTAAATCTTATTAATAACCTTAATCATGTATTCCTGAGTCATTAAATCAGGATTGTATTCTACACTCCTCACAGTGCTATTGACATAACGACTCCTACATCTAGATGGTAGAAACAGCCCACTGCTGGAACAGGACTGGAGTGCTGAAAACCCCAACCTTTCCAAAGTCAGGTTAGTTTGCATCAACAAAAAGTTCAAGGATGGAGGGTGGGGTAGCGTAGCAGGGTGGGGCAGTGGGGTGGGGCAGCGGGGTGGGGCAGCGGGGTGGGGCAGCGGGGTGGGGCAGCGGGGTTGGGTAGCAGGGTTGTTACATTGCAGGGTGGGGTAGCGGGGTTGTTACCTTGCAAGCCTTCATGATGTCCACCGTGTCGACAGCCGTCTGCTCCAACACCCCCTGATTCTGCAGCAACGTCCGAACTGTCTCTTCCATCCTGCACACACACACGCGTGCGCACACACACACACGTGCGCCCACACACACGCACGCACGCACACACACACACGCACGCACACACACGCACACACACACGCACACACACACAGGGACAAGGGAGGGAAAAAACATTGGGTCAGAGTCCTGAGACAGAAGGTGGAGGGTTAGGGTTAGGAGAAGGTGGAGGGTTAGGGTTAGGAGAAGGTGGAGGGTTAGGGTTAGGAAAGGTGGAGGGTTAGGGTTTGGAGAAGGTGGAGGGTTAGGGTTAGAGTTTGGAGAAGGTGGAGGGTTAGGGTTTGGAGAAGGTGGAGGGTTAGGGTTTGGGTTAGGAGAAGGTGGAGGGTTTGGGTTAGGTGGAGGGTTAGGGTTTGGAGAAGGTGGAAGGTTAGGGTTTGGAGAAGGTGGAGGGTTAGGGTATGGAGAAGGTGGAGGGTTAGGGTTTGGAGAAGGTGGAGGGTTAGGGTTTGGAGAAGGTGGAGGGTTAGGGTTTGGAGAAGGTGGAGGGTTAGGGTATGGAGAAGGTGGAGGGTTAGGGTTTGGAGAAGGTGGAGGGTTAGGGTTTGGAGAAGGTGGAGGGTTAGGGTTTGGAGAAGGTGGAGGGTTTGGGTTAGGTGGAGGGTTTGGGTTAGGTGGAGGGTTAGGGTTTGGGTTAGGAGAAGGTGGAGGGTTTGGATTAGGTGGAGGGTTTGGGTTAGGAGAAGGTGGAGGGTTTGGGTTAGGAGAAGGTGGAAGGTTTGGGTTAGGTGGAGGGTTTGGGTTAGGAGAAAGTGGAAGGTTTGGGTTAGGAGAAGGTGGAAGGTTTGGATGCTGCATGGATGCGGTGATGCACTGCTGGTCTCCACACACACGCAATATAAACCAGTACATGAAAGCTGCAAGAGCTGCAATCTCTATTTCGATATGATTCATGAGACAATAGCTAGCTCTATGGGTGGCTGTGACCTGATGTCAACACACTCCACATCTCCTTTCAGCTCCGGTGTTCCAGCGATATACACAGAGAAACACTGTGACATTCAGGAAAAAAACACTATCATACGACGGAGCAATGCAAGGATGGCTAAGCTTTGATAGCGCAGTGCTTTCATCATAGACACTGTTGAGGTGATAGAGGAATGTCAATGGAACTGTATCAAATTGCCTGGTAGTGTTTCCGGCTCGTGCTTCAGATGCTCTCCTGAGAGAGGGGTGTCTGGAGCCCTTGCTGGAGAAAGCTGCTTTGAGGACCCGGATGTTTACAATGAAACTTTCTACTTTGTTCCAATTGAAGCTTAATAAATGACAGGGTAATATTAAACTCTTCATACCATCTGGTTACGCTAATGCTGGTTGTATTAATTATTCCCTGTGTGTGTTTCACAGGCTGGTGGGACCACTTCTCAGTTTACATTTACATTTAGTCATTTAGCAGACGCTCTTATCCAGAGCGACTTACAGTAAGTACAGGGACATTCCCCCCGAGGCAAGTAGGGTGAAGTGCCTTGCCCAAGGACACAACGTTGTTTTTCACAACCGGGAATCGAACCAGTAACCTTCAGATTACTAGCCCGACACCTTAACCGCTCAGCCACCTGACTCCCAGTTGAGAGGTGGTTTGCTGCCGTCAGATGTGTGTCGGTGGCTAACATAGCAGTGTGGCTAGGTGGCTTCAGCTGGGTGTCTGCTATGGCTAGCAAAGGAGAGTAGCTAGGTGGCTAGCTGGCTTTAGCGGTGTGTGGCTAAAGCGATGCTCTCCTGCTAGTGGACCATCTGTTCGACAGAGCTGGTGCTGTAATCAGGGCTAGCTAGCGGCTCAGCGGCCAGGCCTGAGGCAGCAGATTGCCAGGCCTTTATGTGACACACTGGCCTTAATCTTCCTGCTGAGGGACATGGGACAGCAGAGAGGACAGACCAGCAACAAGGTCAAGGACGCTCTCACTGATAGCTGGGATCTGCATAGCAACAGACCTAGCTAGCTCCAAGCGACTGTGGTACTACTGGAAAAGGACAAGAGTTGAGGTCAAACAGACAGAAAAGAAACTGTTCCAACTTCTTTTAAGATGATCGGTGCATTTATATCTACAATAAATGTGAAAATGCTGAGTTCCAAAACTACAAAATCATAAACACATTTGGACAGCAGACCGTGGCAGGCCAGTTAGCAGACAGGAAGTCACAGAGAAGATGACCCCTGCTGACCTCCAAATGCCTGTATGACCCCTGCTGATGTCCACATGCCTGTATGACCCCTTCTGACCTCCACATGGCTAAATGGCAGGATGGTGACAGTCCTTTGATGACACCCCCCCTCCAACTCCCCCTAACCCAGTCGAGGCAGTCGAGGCAGACTCAGTCGAGACAGTCGAGGCAGACTCAGTCGAGGCATTCGAGGCAGACTCAGGCGAGGCAGTCGAGGCAGACTCAGTTGAGGCAGTCAAGGCAGACTCAGTCGAGGCTCAGCGGCACAGAACAACCTCCAAACTGGACTCAAAGTCATCAGAAATGGCAACTAACTGTTATACTGCAGAGGACCAGTATACTGACAGATGTGCATCCACTGCTTCACTGGAAACATGTTTATATAGGGTTAGGGTTACACCTTGAAGCAGCTGTTTATATAGCTGGAATTGAAAGGTATAAATCTGGCTACTGAAACACTTTTCATATCTAGTTGAACTTTCTCTCCAAATTGATAAGAAATATATGTTTAATGAAAGGTGTTTCAGTTTCAGTAACTCAGCACAAGTTAATACTGTATAAATCATGGTGTATAAATCACGGTGTATGAATCATGGTGTATAAATCATGGTGTAAGAATCATGGTGTAAGAATCATGGTGCATGAATCATGATGTATGAATCATGGTGCATGAATCATGATGTATGAATCATGGTGTATGAATCATGATGTATGAATCATGGTGTATGAATCATGATGTATGAATCATGGTGTATGAATCATGATGTATGAATCATGGTGTATGAATCATGATGTATGAATCATGGTGTATGAATCATGATGTATGAATCATGGTGTATGAATCATGATGTATGAATCATGGTGTATGAATCATGATGTATGAATCATGGTGTATGAATCATGGTGTATGAATCATGATGCATGAATCTCCCGGTAAACAGCAGAGAGAGCAGGCTGTGTTCTTCCAGTCCCGTTAAAAGGCCAGACTCAGCATTTGCCATCTATTAATTCTCTCCACATTCTCCCTCGTGTGAAGGAACACTGCAAATAGGAATGTCAGGGACAATTAACCCCCAATGAGCACATCTGATGGGCTCTGATTACACGTTCCAGCAAGCACCTTCAAGTAATTTACCTCAAAGTAGGAAGGAGTGAAGAGCCAGTGGTATTTGAAGCGTGTGATGCATTTTTTGAAGTATCCATGTTTTCTTTTGGAGCGTGATAACTAATTAAATAACGTATTCAAAACAAAGATAAAAAGGAAGTACAGAGTTACTTAAAGAGTAAATTCTAAACTCTCCCCCCTAAAAAGCTTCCTGAGAACTCCTACCCTACACCTAAACATATATTTCTAATACTGACAGAACTAGGGAAAAAAGTAAGAACTGTCTAAGAACATTTTTAAATGCATTCTGTAGCAAGATTGACACATTTTGCAATGCCATCAATGTAAACATGGTTCCAATCAAAGAGGATGTGATTGACCTCCTATGAGGAAGCTCATTTCAGGACGGGGGAGGGGTGGGGGGGAGAGAGGGGGAGGTGGGGGAGGGAGGGGGAGGCGCCAGGCTTGCTGGACCCTCCGACTGCAAATGCTGAATCTTAAACAGCTTGACAAGCACTCAGGAAGCACAAGGCCTAATCAATGTTTCACCACAGGTGAGATTAACAAACAGCTTAGAGGGGGGGGGCAACATCAGGGGGAGGTGTGTTTCATCACCACATTGGGCTGGCTGCAGGTCACCTGACTACACTGGGCTGGATGCAGGTCACCTGACTACACTGGGCTGGCTGCAGGTCACCTGACTACATTGGGCTGGCTGCAGGTCACCTGACTACACTGGGCTGGCTGCAGGTCACCTGACTACATTGGAGACATCTCAAGTCCGCCCACTTCCTCCTGGTGAGATCTGCTTCCTGTCACTAAGCACTTCCTCCTGGAGAGATCTGCTTCCTGTCACTAACCACTTCTTCCTGGAGAGATCTGCTTCCTGTCACTAAGCATTACCTCCTGGAGAGATCTGCTTCCTGTCACTAAGCACTTCTTCCTGGAGAGATCTGCTTCCTGTCACTAAGCACTTCCTCCTGGAGAGATCTGCTTCCTGTCACTAAGCACTTCCTCCTGGAGAGATCTGCTTCCTGTCACTAAGCACTTCCTCCCTGAGAGATCTGCTTCCTGTCACTAAGCACTACCTCCTGGAGAGATCTGCTTCCTGTTACTAAGCACTTCCTCCTGGAGAGATCTGCTTCCTGTTACTAAGCACTTCCTCCTGGAGAGATCTGCTTCCCGGCACTAAGCACTCAGAAACATCCGGCATGCTCCAGACTCCCAGTGAAAGTTTTAAAGACCTGCTAATAAAAACATACTTTATGACGTTTCTGACCAACACTCACCTCAAGTTAAGACTGCAGTAAATTCTGGCACATTCACTCACACACACACACGCACACACACACACACACGCACACACACACACACACACACACACACACACAGTAAAATGGGGGAGAGGGGGATAGACATGCAGGGGGAGAGACAGACAGTTAGACAGAGAGAAGAGAGGAGTGGAGAGAGAGAGAGAAATACTAGAATGGTCTCCATTGTTCCTAACAAATCAGAACTCACCCCATGTTGGTTTTGTGTGCGCTCTTAACAAAGTAGTTTTTCCGGAAAAACGCCACAAACACTGTGCACAGATTCATGAGTTCCATGTGGACAGACAGGCAGGCAGAGCAGCTATGACCCAGACACTGGACTGTATGTGGGTCTGTGAGCTAAAATAGGCCAGTCAAGAATAATACAAGCCTGAGTGGCTCTCTCTCATGGACAGACAGCAGCTTTAGTCTCTGGCTGGTGTGGATCACTCCAACCCCCTCTCATCCCCTCCATCACCCCCCATGGATCTCATCCCCTCTATGCTTTGGCCTTCGTCCGGTCTCTTCTGCAAGGCGTCTTCCTGACTCAGTCTGAAAGGTGGTGGGTGGGGGGGGGGAGGTGGGGGAGGGAGGGGGGGGCAGGGGGGGGCAGGAGGAGAAAGACCCTCCACATATGTCCCCCGTTAAGCTGCTCTAAACCAGGAGAGGGTTTACTGCTGGGGACCGGACCAGAGAGTAGAGGAGGAATTTCCCTGTCTGACCTGGCATGGCCTGGTATTGGCTTGCCTGGTCATGTGTGAGGTGTTGAAGTCATGCAGAGAGTCATATTGGCTCCCAGGGATTAGGAGGCTTTAAGTGCTGCTAACACTTTCCATGCTAGGACAGATAACCATGCTAGGACAGATAACCATGCTAGGACAGATAACCATGCTAGGACAGATAACCATGCTAGGACAGATAACCATGCTAGGACAGATAACCATGCGTAGGGGGTTAAATATTGGCTAAACAGCATGAACCAAATAATGGCAATACAAATGGAAATTATAGTTATTTGACTAATTTGGGTTAAATCAGAGCAAGAATGGTCAAAGTACGGTTAAATGAAATACGCATTGAATAACATTGCAAATGAATGAAATCAATTACAAGGCAAACATGTTACAAAATGAAAGCTTTGAATCTTACCTACTCTACCATGATCATTGTCAGTCAGAGAGAAAGCAAGAGGTGAGCAAGGACTAGGACAGTAGGACAGATATCCATGCTAGGACAACTATCCAATCCTGCCAGCCTCCCAGCCTCTCAGCCTCTCAGCCCTCATTAATCAGTTCTGACAAAAGCACAATTAGAAAAGTCTTAAGCTACGACAAAGAGAGAGAGGCTGGGGAGTAGAGAACACTTGTGTGTGTGTGTGTGTGTTCGGGGTCAGGAGAGCTCTCGCGTGACTGTCAGTTGACGGCTAAATATTATTCCATTATCCTGCTGCGCCTGCTGACTCAGCCAGAAGCATAGTTATTATTCTACCTCTCACCCTCTTCTCATTTCCCTCCAAACCTTGAGAGTTAGAACTCTGGGTAATTGTGCTCTAGGCTGATGGGAGTGACTATGGAGGCAGGAGGAGATCGTCTCTCTGGTGACTGTTGTCTTCAATGCTTCTTTGAGATCCCTGCTGGAGGGGGGGGGGGGGGGGGGGGGTGTCTTTCATGCACGTATATAATGGGCTAGCATTACAATGACCTTTGACCTTAAAACCACTAGCGTGCACCGGTGACCTCTAACTCTCTGGATGAAACACGTGACAGAGGGCAGGAAATGGGTCCCTGCACGTTTCTACTGGGCTAGCATTACAATGTTGTTCTCCAACCAGTCTTGACATGATTGATGTCTGCAGCCATCTAGTCAGGGATCATCCACTAAGTGCTGCTGTAACTGAGTGTCCTGGCCCAGACGGCCACAGGGGCAGGCAGGCGGCAGCCGCAGGCTCCGGTTGCCGGGCAGACTGGCGACAAACAGGAAACCCTCCACCATGTGTGAGCGGATGCCCTACTTTCACACCAGCTTGTAATATGACCTCCTTTACTACGCCTATAAAACCCCACAACAAGCATGTTTAATCCCAGGTGGAAGTTAAAACAGCCACAACTCAACTAAACTCCCTCGAGCTCAACGACTCAATCATCCCAGCCCCTCCATCCCTCTCCAGTCCCACACTCGTGTTCCAGTCAACCTCCTCCTTGAGGTCATTGATGCTCAAGAAAGGCAGGACCGTAAAGTTTGGAATCTTATAAATGACACAAACCTGTTACAGGCCAATATGATGTAGCGTGAGCTGCAGAGAGACAACAGGGACGGCAGGGAGAGAGAGTGGAGAGAGGGAGCTCAGCGGTTAGAGCATTAGACAGATGATCAAGAAGTAGCAGTGTTATATGTCTCTCTCTCTCTCTAACAGCAGTGTGTGTTAACAAACACACTCTGCTGTTTGTTAACACACTCTGCTGTTTGTTAACACACTGTGTGTTAACAAACAGCAGTGTGTTAACAAACAGCAGTGTGTGTTAACAAACAGCAGAGTGTGTTAACAAACAGCAGAGTGTGTTAACAAACAGCAGAGTGTGTTAACAAACAGCAGAGTGTGTTAACAAACAGCAGTCCTTCATTCCTGCTCTGCAGCTGCTACCAGAGGCCTCCTTTGATTTTCTCAAAATTAAAACTATTTGGGCCGACAGAGAGAGGGAGGAGGATGGAGGGGGAGGGTGTGAGGCAGGGAAGGGGAGGGAGGTGGGAGATGGATGGTGGAGGGTGTGTGATTAGCCCCAGGGCACTGATTTCCAAACACAGATGCATCCAGCCAGCTCGTTCCTGAGTACATTAGCAGCTGTGCAGCTGTGCAGAGCTGAGAGAGCAGTGGCACTGAAAAGCTGAACACATGACCTGGGGGCTAGGGTAGCCACCCAGCACTAGTCCCCTGGATGCTAACCCTGCTAGCCAAACACTAACCCTTCTAGACAAACTCTAACCCAGCTAGCTCACCAACCCTGCTAGCCAAACACTAACCCTTCTAGACAAACTCTAACCCAGCTAGCTCACCAACCCTGCTAGCCAAACGCTAACCAGCTAACCTGGCACTAACCCAGTCAACCTGGCACTAACATGGTGCTAACCAGCTAACCTGACGCTAGCCCAGCTAACCTGGCGCTAACCTGAGCATCTGGCCCTGAGCAAGACACTGAAAACAACCAACCACCCTCCTCACATGCAGACAGCAGACCCAGCTGAGCTGTAAATCTTCAACACGCTCATCATCTGCTGCTGCTGCTGTTAGCACAGCCAAACATCTCCCATGTCCTGCCATAACAACAGCCTCGGACAGCCGTGTTTCAGGACTAACTCAGAGCTCACGGAGCAGGGCTCTCATGATCTCATCCTGCTAAACTGAGGAACCGTGTCCAACACAGGACTGCTGCTGCTCCCTGAAAAGGACAAACACTCCCAGCCTCTAAGGAGAAACACTCTCAGGAGAAACACTTCCAGCCTCTCAGAAGAAACACTCTCAGGAGAAACATTCCCAGCCTCACAGGAGAAACACTCCCAGCCTCACAGGAGAAACACTCCCAGCCTCTCAGGAGAAACACTGCCAGCCTCACAGGAGAAACACTCTCAGGAGAAACACTCCCAGCCTCTCAGGAGAAACACTGCCAGCCTCTCAGGAGAAACACTCCCAGCCTCTCAGAAGAAACACTCTCAGGAGAAACACTCCCAGCCTCTCAGGAGAAACAGGAGAAACACTCCCAGCCTCTCAGAAGAAACACACCCAGCCTCTCAGGAGAAACACTCTCAGGAGAAACACTCCCAGCCTCTCAGAAGAAACACTCCTAGCCTCTCAGGAGAAACACTCCAAGCCTCACAGGAGAAACACTCCCAGCCTCTCAGGAGAAACACTCCCAGCCTCTCAGGAGAAACACTCCCAGCCTCTCAGGAGCAACATTCCCAGCCTCACAGATCTGAGGACAGACACAGAAAGGTGTCTAACTAAAACACATCAGCAGAGAAGTTGGTTAGTTAGTTGTACTACCTGAACACAGCCTTCCTCATCTTCAGCCCTACATCTTGTCCTCTGAAGGGGTTCCCCAGGGCCTCCCAGGACCCCATCCTGAGGGGGAGGAGGAGGTCAGGAGGTCAGGGCTAGCTTTCTGAGTCTCTGTCCAGGGTAGCAGTGAGACTTCACCTCTCCCTTCTCTCCTCCACCCCTAACTCTCTACTGTTCACTTTATCTGTCTGACTGATCTGCCCAGAGACACAACTCTGAGGTCTGTCTTCCTGCCTCAATCTCTCTCTTCTTCTCTCACTCTTTCCTCCTTTCCCCGTCTCTCTCCTACTTTCTCCCCTTCTCTCTTCCTCTCCACTTCTCTCTCTTCCTCTCCCCTTCTCTCTCTTCCTCAGTCTCTCTCTCTCTCTCCGTCTGTCTCCTGTAGTTATGTCTCTCCGGTGTGTCTGTGCAGACTGAGGGATTGGCAGGGTGGGTTGAGGAGAGGAGGGCTAATCCCTGAGGGCCGTCCCCAGCAGCCAGCCCAGCCCTGGGGGCCAGACCCAGTCAGGGGCTGGCCATGTGACCCAGGGTCTCCTCCCCCACACAGCAAAGAGGGAGGGTCTGTGAGTGTTTGTCCATTTGTGTGTGTGTGTGTGTGTGAGTGAGTGTGTGTGACCAGCTCCCCCAGGAATGCAGGCAGACCTGCGGATCTGAAGACTGACGTGTAAAAGAGGAGAGGAGTGGAGAGGAAAGGGTGAAAGATGTCTTTCTGAGGAGACAGGAATCAGGAAAAAGCCAGACAGCTCCACTTTGGTCAGCTTCCAAACCCACATTCACCTTACACTATCGAGTAAACATAAACACACACACACTCTCTCACACACTCTCACACACACACTCACCAGACTCGAGTGTTTATACACACGCTCCAGGAAGTGTGTCTGCCTCCCCACTGAGGAGGCCTTCCTCTGCAGCGAGGCAGCGAGGGAGAGAGGCAGCGAGGGAGAGAGGCAGCGAGGCAGAGAGGCAGAGAGGCAGCGAGGCAACAAGGTGCTCTAACTAGCAGCTCATTAGCTGCACCTCTGTTCACCTGGAGATCATCAGGGCCAACATCAAACGCTAAGTTAGGACGCTATGATCTCCCACCCGCCACCGCCCCCCCCCACACACACACACTGCCAACGCCAGCCTGCTAGAGGGGAGTTGTTTATCTAGATCGTATGATGTGTGCCACTGTAGCATTCTGAAAACAGTCTCACTTAATTAGCCACAAAAATCCATTGTTGCCTGGGGTCAGAAAGACTTCAGTGTGTTTAAAAGATTGAATGCCCACCGACATTTTGCAGGGCATCTTCAACGGCGACTCAGAGAAAAGCTCATTTACTAATGCAAGACAAATTATGACCAGCACTAACTAAATTGCCACAAATCCATGGAACTGAAATCCATGGATATTTGACGGATTACCTTCGTCAAAGGACATGATCGGTATACTGCTCAACGTGTGTTCTCGGATTGATCTATGAGTGTGCATGTGTATGGTATACCATACACATACATGTGCAGTAAGTGAATGTGTGTGTAAGTGTGTGTGTGTGAGAGAGTGTGTGTGTGAGCGTGTGTATGCTGGGCTGAGGACAGCAGAACTAGAAGTAGGGTAAAGGTTCCCAGTGAGAGCAGTTGGCCGGTGTGTGTGTTAGCTTGTTGTCTTTAAGCTCTTTATTAAATAGTCACACTGATGTCCCATCTGCCTCTGAGCTGGTCTCATTACTGAATCCTAGGGACATGGTAATCCACTGAGGAACAGGTATGTTACACATACACACACACACATGCACACACACAAACACAATCACTCACACCCACATACACACTCATATGCAAGTACACACAGTACATTTGCACACACTCTCAATCAAGCAAAAACAGATTAACAATCCAAGGAGACAGAGAGTCTGAGAGCTGGCCATGTTGTTTATGCACAGCCTGAGTGAAGCCTGTCTTTAATCAGCTTCTGTTCAGAGGCATTGAGAGCGTTTCTCCTGTAGTCTGCTGGCTCCAACAGACCACATCCCCCACCACGACACCAGCAGGACCAGGGGACACGACACCAGCAGGACCAGGAGACACGACACACCAGCAGGACCAGGGGACACGACACACCAGCAGGACCAGGGGACCAGAAACACCAGCAGGACCAGGGGACACGACACAACAGCAGGACCAGGGGACACAACACACCAGCAGGACCAGGGGACCAGACACACCAGCAGGACCAGACACCAGCAGGACCAGGGGACCAGACACAGATCATTTAGAAGGTACTGTGGGAATAACTGAGTGCAACATCACAAAATAAATAATAATGTATCGATCCACTTAAGAGGTGGGTTTATCCCAAGCAACATTACAGGGGATTTGGACCTAACATAGAGCTGTTCCCATTCAGCCAGACCACAGTCCAGCTCAGCGCAAACAAGTGGAACCAAAGAGGATTAGCATGAACCAAACGTCTCTCTTATAACCTTTCCTCAACAACCAGCTATGCTCGTTGGTGTTACTATCGTCCCGGTGTCGTGGATGTGATAACCATGGCGAGGGGGTTACCTGGAGACGTGCTGCTGTAAGGAGACCATCTGAGCGCGCTCCAGCTGGGAGTCCTCCATCGCCTCCCCCAGACGTCTCTCGCTGCCCCCCCTGCGGTGCCGCTCCTCCTCCAGGGCGCTCAGAAGCTTCTCTCGCTGCCGGGACAACAGAACACAGGAAGTAGCTCTTCAGAGGCTGCACATCCAACAGGAAGTTTGCTTCCTGCATGGTCATGATCTGACCTGGGTGCTGAAGGTTGAACCATCGTGAAGGTGGACGAGGGGTGGGTCTGCAGGAGCTGCCATGTTTGGACTACTCTGACTTAGAGCTCAGAGACTCATCTTGCCACTACACACGTTCACACACGCACAACAGCACCCACACAACACCACCAGCATACAAGCCAACACACACTCAGGTCAGCAGTCTGCTCTCACCAAGAACCTTCCCTCCAGCTCTGCAGTGCTCAGGGCCTGAGTGCACAGGGCCTGAGCACTGCCCCAGTATACATTTACATTTACATTTAGCAGACGCTCTTATCCAGAGCGACTTACAGTAAGTACAGGGACATTCCCCCCGAAGCAAGTAGGGTGAAGTGCCTTGCCCAAGGACACAACGTCATTTGGCACGGCTGGGAATCGAACTGGCAACCTTCAGATTACTAGCCCGACTCCCTCACCACTCAGCCATCTGACTCCCTGTACACACTGTATACACACACATTCCTTTGCTGTACACATCCACACACACTCTCATACACCAACATTTACTGTACACATCCACACACACTCTCATACACCAAAATTTACTGTAAACATCCGCACACACTCTCATAAACCACCATTTACTCTACAAAGCCACACACAATCTCATACACCAACATTTACTGTACACATCCACACACACTCTCATACACCAACATTTACTGTACACATCCACATCTACACACTGATAGTTCTGACAGTGTTTCGGCGGTCAAAGTCATATTAAAGGTTGAGGTGAATCATGATTGGATGCGTCTATGAGCTACGTGTTCTATTCCTAGCCACCCCTGTCTGGTCAATCTCAGTCAATAACAATGTGTTGTTCCACCAGGCTGGTCTTAGTGACAGGGAGGTTAGGGATTGGCTGGTCTTAGTGACAGGGAGGTTAGGGATTGGCTGGTTTTAGTGACAGGGAGGTTAGGGATTGGCTGGTCTTAGTGACAGGGAGGTTAGGGATTGGCTGGTCTTAGTGACAGGGAGGTTAGGGATTGGCTGGTCTTAGTGACAGGGAGGTTAGGGATTGGCAGGTCTTAGTGACAGGGAGGTTAGGGATTGGCTGGTCTTAGTGACAGGGAGGTTAGGGATTGGCTGGTCTTAGTGACAGGGAGGTTAGGGATTGGCTGGTCTTAGTGACAGGGAGGTTAGGGATTGGCTGGTCTTAGTGACAGGGAGGTTAGGGATTGGCTGGTCTTAGTGACAGGGAGGTTAGGGATTGGCTGGTCTTAGTGACAGGGAGGTTAGGGATTGGCAGGTCTTAGTGACAGGGAGGTTAGGGATTGGCTGGTCTTAGTGACAGGGAGGTTAGGGATTGGCTGGTCTTAGTGACAGGGAGGTTAGGGATTGGCTGGTCTTAGTGACAGGGAGGTTAGGGATTGGCTGGTCTTAGTGACAGGGAGGTTAGGGATTGGCTGGTCTTAGTGACAGGGAGGTTAGGGATTGGCAGGTCTTAGTGACAGGGAGGTTAGGGATTGGCTGGTCTTAGTGACCAGCCTAGCTAGTTAGCTGACTGACTGACTGATTGTCTGACTGGCTAGATGTATTGACTTATTGACTTTGCAAAGCAAGAGTCTTGTAAGAGCCTATTGTAAGTCTATAATTGCCACCAAAATGCTTCAAGGTCTGAATTGAAGCATTAGTTGCATGGTGCTTAATGACATATAATTATCACTCAGTCACATTTAATGATCAGACAGACATTGTTGAAGTCTGGAAGTCATGACACTTTACATCAAGTTGTGTTGCTTCAGAAACCTGCTTGTGTTTCCTTCTCCTACCTCAGGGTGGCATTAGCTCAACTTGCTAATGGTTAAAAATATTAAAAACAAATTCTAATTGAGAAAGTAAAACCTTTCTTTTCTTTCTAAATTTGACATGACAACAGCCCTACAGCGCCACCCAGTGGCTGCCTGGACACAAGATTGTCCAGTGCTACAAGCTGGCAATGCTGTGTGACTAAATCCCACACACATTAAACTGTCTATACCAGCATCGCTGTAAAGATAAATTGTTCCAGCGCTGTGCTGGAACTGTGCAGGAAATCAAGTCAAACAGGCAAAACAAGGAATACAACTGCATCCACCAAATCACTCCACCAGACAACACTAAACACAAACACTAAACATGTTAACGACGAGGTAGTGCAGTTTCTCTTCTGAACCAATACACCTGGACTACACCAGGACTTGGACTAGACATAGACCTGCATCTGGACTAGACATAGACCTGGTCTAGATCTGGACTAGACCCGGAGTAGACTGAACCAGGACCTGGACTAGACAAAGACCTGGACCAGACCTAGATCTGGACTAGAGGTCTGCCAACACCTGAGCTCATCCCCCTACAGGCCTGGGGCCACGGTGTTCAGACCTCGTTTAGACAAACAGCTGATCTTCAGAACAAATTCAGAACAGATTTTAATGTAATTTCAGAACAAATTAAATCTTGTTGTACGGAATATTATCATGCAGGTGTCACAAACACTGACGATGCAAAGGTCCCGAAATACAACACCATTTCACAGCTGGTAAATTCTGATATTATTTTGCCAGTTTGTTGCGAGCAGTCATATTCCCTGATTAAACACCTCTGGAACAGAACTATAAAGCGTCCAGATGTCTCCCCTATCCTGGAAGCAGAGGTGTAAGTGATACTGTTCAGTGATTTGGTGTTTTGACAGAAGGGCAGTAATGTTGTTTACCAGGTCTCCCTCCCACATCAGACACAGCCAAGAGCTGTTATACCACCACCCTCCTTTACAACAAACGTTACAAGGAAAGCAGTATGGCTTTTGTTCCATTTGTTAATTTTTGTGTTTAACTCAAGTCTCGGGGCAGCTCAATCCAGCTCAATCCAGTGTCTCCTGAACAGGGCCAGACCTCCCCAGACATCACAGCTCAGGGATTTACTGTCCTAACACTTTACATTCAGGAAAATAAGGCTTGCGGGTGATAGCCAGCATATTAACGTCCACAAGCTCTCGTGGTTGTGGGGGGTCAGATGGCTGAGTGGTTAGGGAGTCGGGCTATTAATCAGAAGGTTGTTGGTTCGATTCCCGGCCATGCAAAATTACATTGTGTCCTTGGGCAAGGCACTTCACCCTACTTGCCTCGGGGAGAATGTCCCTGTACTTACTGTAAGTCACTCTGGATAAGAGCGTCTGCTAAATGACTAAATGTGGTAAATACATCAGTAGCCTCTGTTTTCACACAAGCAGCGACGGGGTAAGAATCCATCATTTTAAAATGAAAACTGCTGAAAGCTGAAGAAACATTCACTCCTTTCTCTGAGCATTGTGAATCCTAGCAGGGATGCATGGCGTTGGGAATCTGCACTTCCGTCTTCCTCCTATAGGTGTCCATCTCCCCCTAAACAAGACCGTCCCTACAGCTCCACCAGCAGATACCTCTGCCAATTGTCATGTCAGGTCAAACCTTCACACAATCTGTTCTGTTTAATACTCTCTAAACACTCTGCTTGATTGATTTGCATGACCTTGAGCCGCCCTGTTCCCATAGTCAGGAACCCGTGTGTGTGGCTGCTACTAGTTTGAAGCAGAAGTGTGTTGATCACAGCAGGACAGAGACCCAGTAGTAGGCCTACTGATGGTACAAATACTGCTTATAGAAAGTACAGCATAAGACCAAGGATCAGAAGCACTTTACCAGACACAGTGCACAGTAACCACATCTCAGCTACCAGACACAGTGTAAAGTGTGTGTGCTAGTGTGTCTGGCTGTGTGTGTGTGTGTGTGTGTGTGTGTGTGTGTGTGTGTGAGCTAACTCGATAATCTCTTCATTAGACAGTAAAACCTCAGTAGGAGCTCTTGGAGAATCAAAGGCTGGGAGAGTCTCTCTGGTCCTCTTTACACGCACACACACACACGCACGCACACACACACACACACACACACACACGCACACACGCACACACACACACACACGCACACACGCACACAGACACACAGACATACAGACGCACAGACATACAGACGCAGACACCAGGGACTGTATGCACAGTGCAGGTCCCACATTCATAAATTAAACATAGAGATTTCCGTACTGAAGAAGGTTTAGACACATAGGTTTTTAAATTTAGGTATGATAAAGCGTTTACAAACTCACTCGAGAGGACCTGCTCTACTGTTCATGTTGAATCCTGCTAGATAAATGATAGAAGCCCCGAAGCGTGGTCTAGCTCCGCCCCTCAGCCTCTCTGAAGCGTGGTCTAGGGTTAGGGTTAGAGCTAGTCCTGAGGTCTAGGGTTAGGGTTAGAGCTAGTCCTGAGGTCTAGGGTTAGGGTTAGAGCTAGTCCTGAGGTCTAGGGTTAGGGTTAGAGCTAGTCCTGAGGTCTAGGGTTAGGGTTAGAGCTAGTCCTGAGGTCTAAGGTTAGGGTTAGAGCTAGTCCTGAGGTCTAGGGTTAGGGTTAGAGCTAGTCCTGAGGTCTAGGGTTAGGGTAAGAGCTAGTCCTGAGGTCTAGGGTTAGGGTAAGAGCTAGTCCTGAGGTCTAGGGTTAGAGCTAGTCCTGAGGTCTAGGGTTAGGGTTAGAGCTAGTCCTGAGGTCTAGGGTTAGGGTAAGAGCTAGTCCTGAGGTCTAGGGTTAGGGTTAGAGCTAGTCCTGAGTTCTAGGGTTAGGGTTAGAGCTAGTCCTGAGGTCTAGGGTTAGGGTAAGAGCTAGTCCTGAGGTCTAGGGTTAGGGTTAGAGCTAGTCCTGAGGTCTAGGGTTAGGGTTAGAGCTAGTCCTGAGTTCTAGGGTTAGGGTTAGAGCTAGTCCTGAGGTCTAGGGTTAGGGTAAGAGCTAGTCCTGAGGTCTAGGGTTAGGGTTAGAGCTAGTCCTGAGTTCTAGGGTTAGGGTAAGAGCTAGTCCTGAGGTCTAGGGTTAGGGTAAGAGCTAGTCCTGAGGTCTAGGGTTAGGGTTAGAGCTAGTCCTGAGTTCTAGCTCCGCCCCTCAGCCTCTCCTGCAGGATCTCCCAGATACGGAGCCCAAAGGCAATGTCACCCTGCATCCCCCTGCTTCCTGGGGTCCCCCTCAGCTCAGCCCCCTCCCCACAGCCCCCCCACAGCACCCTCACAGCCCCCCCAGCCCCCTCAGCTCAGCACCCTCCCCACAGCCCCCCCACAGCACCCTCACAACCCCCCCAGCCCCCTCAGCTCAGCACCCTCCCCACAGCCCCCCCACAGCACCCTCACAGCCCCCCCAGCCCCCTCAGCTCAGCACCCTCCCCACAGCCCCCCCACAGCACCCTCACAACCCCCCCAGCCCCCTCAGCTCAGCACCCTCCCCACAGCCCCCCCACAGCACCCTCACAACCCCCCCAGCCCCCTCAGCTCAGCACCCTCCCCACAGCCCCCCCACAGCACCCTCACAGCCCCCCCAGCCCCCTCAGCTCAGCACCCTCCCCACAGCCCCCCCACAGCACCCTCACAACCCCCCCAGCCCCCTCAGCTCAGCACCCTCCCCACAGCCCCCCCACAGCCCCCCCACAACCCCCCCAGCCCCCTCAGCTCAGCACCCTCCCCACAGCCCCCCCACAGCCCCCCCACAACCCCCCCAGCCCCCTCAGCTCAGCACCCTCCCCACAGCCCCCCCACAGCACCCTCACAACCCCCCCAGCCCCCTCAGCTCAGCACCCTCCCCACAGCCCCCCCACAGCACCCTCACAACCCCCCCAGCCCCCTCAGCTCAGCACCCTCCCCACAGCCCCCCCACAGCACCCTCACAACCCCCCCAGCCCCCTCAGCTCAGCACCCTCCCCACAGCCCCCCCACAGCACCCTCACAACCCCCCCAGCCCCCTCAGCTCAGCACCCTCCCCACAGCCCCCCCACAGCACCCTCACAGCCCCCCCAGCCCCCTCAGCTCAGCACCCTCCCCACAGCCCCCCCACAGCCCCCCCACAACCCCCCCAGCCCCCTCAGCTCAGCACCCTCCCCACAGCCCCCCCACAGCACCCTCACAACCCCCCCAGCCCCCTCAGCTCAGCACCCTCCCCACAGCCCCCCCACAGCACCCTCACAACCCCCCCAGCCCCCTCAGCTCAGCACCCTCCCCACAGCCCCCCCACAGCACCCTCACAACCCCCCCAGCCCCCTCAGCTCAGCACCCTCCCCACAGCCCCCCCACAGCACCCTCACAACCCCCCCAGCCCCCTCAGCTCAGCACCCTCCCCACAGCCCCCCCACAGCACCCTCACAACCCCCCCAGCCCCCTCAGCTCAGCCCCCTCAGCTCAGCCCCCTCAGCTCAGCCCTCTCACAGCCCCCCACAGCCCCCCCCAGCTACCCACAGCCCCCTCACAGCCACCTCAGCTCAGCCCCCTCACAGCCCCCCCAGCCCCCTCCAGCCCCCTCACAGCCCCACCCCAGCCCCACCCAGACACATCCACTCACACATCCCCTTCCCTCCAGGTCTAAGCATGAGAGTGGAACAGGAACACAGTCAATGTGCAGCAAACGTGGAGCTCTAATACCACTGAGAGTAAACTGAGGAAGCAGGGGGGAAGAAACCAGCTTTCATACAAACTGAGTTTATTTTTCCATGTTGTTTAGACAGCTGTCCCCACAGGTCATAATCTCACCTACCGTTTTAAATGGTCAGTCAGCTAGCCAGGAGAGGAGAAACTCTAATTCAGACAATGAGGACAGGCTTCCACTCGTGTGATTCTGAGGGCTGAAAGCTTCTGGTAGACTGGTCTCACGACCCAGCCAGCCAGTCAGCACGTGTGTGTGTGTCGTGCAGTAACATGTGTGTGTCGTGTGAGAGTGCAGTAACGTGTGTGTGTTGTCTGAGAGTGCAGTGTGTAGTTCTGAGGCGCCAGGGTGACCTTGGGGTGCTGCCTACATTCCTAGGAGACACTGTGGAAATCAATATCACACAAGCTCCTCTCTCTCCCTCTCACACACACACACACACACACACACCAGGATGGGAAACGAAGCAGAAGACAAGGTGGACACTCAGGGTGGTGGAGTACGGGCCTGATTCAAACCATATTCAAGTCATTCTGTGTTCCGTGTTAGGCACACCTGTGATGCTGATAGTTATGGATCAAACATCTTGTTCTCCTCAACAGAGCAGCTGTGATGAAGGCAGGAGAGTAACTCCTCACCTCGTCTCTCTCCCACCACACTGATCTCTCTTTGTCAGTTGGTCAGCTGGTCTCTCTTCTCTCTCGGCCACTCCACAACAGAACTACTGCCCTCTGCCTGCCTGTCCAGACCCCTCCTCTCCTCTCCTGAGTTACACAACCAGACTAACATAAGACCTGGACCCTGCCCTTCAGCCTGCAGTCACCAGGCAGCACCTCTGGGTGAACCACCCAGGTACCAGCTAGATACCAGCCCAGGTACCAGCTAGATACCAGCCCAAGTACCAGCTAGATACCAGCCCAGGTACCAGCTAGATACCAGCCCAGGTACCAGCTAGATACCAGCCCAGGTACCAGCTAGATACCAGCCCAAGTACCAGCTAGATACCATCCCAAGTACCAGCTAGATACCAGCCCAGGTACCAGCTAGATACCAGCCCAAGTACCAGCTAGATACCAGCCCAGGTACCAGCTAGATACCAGCCCAGGTACCAGCTAGATACCAGCCCAGGTACCAGCTAGATACCAGCCCAAGTACCAGCTAGATACCAGCCCAGGTACCAGCTAGATACCAGCCCAAGTACCAGCTAGATACCAGCCCAGGTACCAGCTAGATACCAGCCCAGGTACCAGCTAGATACCAGCCCAAGTACCATCTAGATACCAGCCCAGGTACCAGCTCTATACCAGGTTGGACAGCCACGTGAGAACTCTTTAACTGAGCTGTAGGTTTATGGCAGAACACACAGATACACAAACACATACACACACAAAAAAACAACACTCTTGGGAATGGCTTGTGTGTGTTAATAGACCATGGGTTAGTGTGTGTGTGTGTGTGTGTGTGTGTGTGTGTGTGTGTGTGTGTGTGTGTGTGTGTGTGTGTGTGTGTGTGTGTGTGTGTGTGTGTGTGTGTGTGTGTGTGTAAGAGACAGAACAGTACAACATAGAATTCAACTGTACCATTGTTCCTTCACTTTTGCTCCGTGCAACTTCCCTCTGCAAGCGAGCCACTGCCAGCTTCTCTCTGGACAAAAGAAGAGAGGGGGGAGTGGGGGAGAGAGAGAGAGACAGAGAGAGGAGTAGAGAGAGAGAGAGAGAGAGTGGGAGGGTGAGAGAGAGGAGGAGAGAGAGGGGGGGAGAGAGAGAGACATAGAAAGGGAGAGAGAGAACAATAACAAAGAGTGAATAGCTGATATTGGGTCACAGTCAATTCAACACTGTCCCTGTTGAAGAAACCTTAAGGTTTACATTCGCTTTAACTACACACACACACACACTTACTGGTCCAGGTTCTGTCCTCTCTGACAGAACCTGTCTGTCTGACAACTCATCTACAGATACCTGTCTGTCTGACAGAACCACACCAGGTGAACCCAGACCAGGAGATCTCAGACCAGGAGATCCCAGAGACAGACAGCTCAACACAGTCTGCCCACCATCAAGAATCCCAGCCAAGCTGCACAGAGTCCGCTAGCTCCCTGCCCCGCTGAGGGAACCTAACCTTCACAGTGTCTCATCACGGAGTACACCTCAAACCAATACATTCTTCCCAATCTAACCTGGAGAAACTAATTTCTCTGTAGCTACACAGTACAGTAGCTGCAGTACAGCTTGCTACAGTACAGCTAGCTACAATACAACTAGCTACAGTACAGCTAGCTACAGTACAGAAGCTAGCACTGTTAGCCACAGTGACTAAAGTTGTGAGAGATGTGGTATGTGTGTGTGTGCTTTAGTAACAAACTGGTGAGTGGCGTCACATGAACTTGTAGCTCAACTAAGCCAGTGACTTCTGGCTCACTTTTTGTTTTGCTAAGCAAGGCTGGTCTAGATGTGTTGCTAAGCAAGGCTGGTCTAGATGTTTTGAAGTCTTTGTTATTGTTCAGTCAGACATGTAAGAGGTTAAGTTTCAGATCATTTCTGTACAGATATATAAGAGGTTAAGTTTCAGACCACTTCTGTACAGACATGTTACAACGCCGGGGAAACATGAGCCAGCCCCAGAAAATTGTTGCCAAAAATAGAAGCAATTTGACATTCTGTGTAAAACATAATTATAGTAATTGGTACATATTTAACCGGCAGTCAAAACAGTGAAGTCGTGAATGGCAGCGTTTGTGTCCAGGTTCAGATCCTTTGGCAGGACGTGAGAAGGTTTCAGGTTCAGATCCTCTGGCAGGACGTGAGAAGGGTTCAGGTTCAGATCCTCTGGCAGGACGTGAGAAGGTTCAGATCCTCTGGCAGGACGTGAGAAGGGTTCAGATCCTCTGGCAGGACGTGAGAAGGGTTCAGATCTTCTGGCAGGACGTCAGAAGGATTCAGATCCTCTGGCAGGACGTGAGAAGGTTTCAGGTTCAGATCCTCTGGCAGGACGTGAGAAGGGTTCAGGTTCAGATCCTCTGGCAGGACGTGAGAAGGTTCAGATCCTCTGGCAGGACGTGAGAAGAGTTCAGATCTTCTGGCAGGACGTGAGAAGGATTCAGATCCTCTGGCAGAACGTGAGAAGGTTTCAGGTTCAGATCCTCTGGCAAGCGTGAGAAGGTTCAGATCCTCTGGCAGGACGTGAGAAGGTTTCAGATCCTCTGGCAGGACGTGAGAAGGTTCAGATCCTCTGGCAGGACGTGAGAAGGTTCAGATCCTCTGGCAGGACGTGAGAAGGTTCAGATCCTCTGGCAGGACGTGAGAAGAGTTCAGATCTTCTGGCAGGACGTGAGAAGGATTCAGACCCTCTGGCAGAACGTGAGAAGGTTTCAGGTTCAGATCCTCTGGCAAGCGTGACAAGGTTCAGATCCTCTGGCAGGACGTGAGAAGGTTTCAGATCCTCTGGCAGGACGTGAGAAGGTTTCAGATCCTCTGGCAGGACGTGAGAAGGTTCAGATCCTCTGGCAGGACGTAAGAAGGGTTCAGATCCTCTGGCAGGACGTGAGAAGGTTTCAGGTTCAGATCCTCTGGCAGGACGTGAGAAGGTTCAGATCCTCTGGCAGGACGTGAGAAGGGTTCAGATCCTCTAGCAGGACGTGAGAAGGGTTCAGATCCTCTGGCAGGACGTGAGAAGGGTTCAGATCCTCTGGCAGGACGTGAGAAGGGTTCAGATCCTCTGGCAGGACGTAAGAAGGGTTCAGATCCTCTGGCAGGACGTGAGAAGGTTTCAGGTTCAGATCCTCTGGCAGGACGTGAGAAGGTTCAGATCCTCTGGCAGGACGTGAGAAGGTTCAGATCCTCTAGCAGGACGTGAGAAGGGTTCAGATCCTCTGGCAGGACGTGAGAAGGGTTCAGATCCTCTGGCAGGACGTGAGAAGGTTTCAGGTTTTCACACAAGTGGAGTTCAGGAGGGGCTTCAGCGTGAAGTCATGGGACATTTGCATTTCAATCACGGACCACTTTAAACATTTTGCCGATCGGTTCGGTACTAACCAGTTGCAGCTGTGTAAACCTGCCTGGCATCTTGACAGAGTTCAAATCGCTCATGTCTTGAACACAACCAGATACACATTCTCACTAACACATCCACACACTGGGCAGTATTGGGTATGTAGTTTAGTTTTTTTCTTTTGTATTTTCCTATTTAGTATTAGTGACTTGTTTTAGATTATTATTTGTTCATTCCTAGATAGTTAAGTGCCTACTACTACTACATACATACACAACCAGACACACAAACACAGACACACACAACCAGACACACAAACACAGACACACACAACCAGACACACAAACACAGACACACACACACACCGACACACACAACCAGACACACACACAACCAGACACACACACACAACCAGACACACACACAACCAGACACACACAACCAGACACACACACAACCAGACACACACGCAACCAGACACACACACAACCAGACACACAAACAACCAGACACCTCCCTACACCTCAACATCACATGGTTCCCACACCACACACAAGCTGCTGCAGAGACAGTCAGAAAAAAATTACAGAGACTTCAGATCCAAATAACACAAACATCCTCTCTCTGCCTCTCTCTCTATTTCTCTCTCCCTGCCTCTCTCTCTGCCTGCCTTTCTCTTTCTCTCTCCCTCCCTCTATCTCTCTGTGATCTTCCTAACTTATTTCCTCTAGTCATGTGGAGCCAGTGAAACCGATGGTTGACGTCAAAGTGTTCCAGCAAAGACAGGATCTGAAGGGGGGTCAATCCCTCTGAGAGACAATATGCTGTGTGTGTGTGTGTGTGTGTGTGTGTGTGGGCGGGAGCGAGACAACCTGAGCTGACAGGCCTGGCCTGGCCTTACAGGAGCGAGTGTTTGAACTGCATGCTGGGAAGCTGCTCTGTTGTTGTTTGTTCAAACATGACGCTGGTGAGTGGATGGCAGTAAAACAGAGAGAAAGAGAGAGAGGGAGGGAGAGAGGGAGAAAGTGAGTGTGAGAGAGAGGAGAGAGGGAGAAAGTGAGTGTGAGAGAGAGTATAGGGGGTGCACTGTGGAGGAATAATGAGTGCTACCTCAGCACAGCCATCAATAATAGACAGGTGTAACGTGATGAGGTTTTCTCTGGAATAATCACAAAGGACATGTGACTGCAGGCACAAAGGACTTCTCAAGCTCTGCCATGTCACCAACCAGTCACCACCTGCTGCCCCCACACACCACCAGAACACAGGAACACCACCTGCTGCCCCCACACACCACCGGAACACAGGAACACCACCTGCTGCCCCCACACACCACCAGAACACAGGAACACCACCTGCTGCCCCCACACACCACCGGAACACAGGAACACCACCTGCTGCCCCCACACACCACCAGAACACAGGAACACCACCTGCTGCCCCCACACACCACCAGAACACAGGAACACCACCTGCTGCCCCCACACACCACCAGAACACAGGAACACCACCTGCTGCCCCCACACACCACCAGAACACAGGAACACCACCTGCTGCCCCCACACACCACCGGAACACAGGAACACCACCTGCTGCCCCCACACACCACCAGAACACAGGAACACCACCTGCTGCCCCCACACACCACCAGAACACAGGAACACCACCTGCTGCCCCCACACACCACCAGAACACAGGAACACCACCTGCTGCCCCCACACACCACCAGAACACAGGAACACCACCTGCTGCCCCCACACACCACCAGAACACAGGAACACCACCTGCTGCCCCCACACACCACCAGAACACAGGAACACCACCTGCTGCCCCCACACACCACCAGAACACAGGAACACCACCTGCTGCCCCCACACACCACCGGAACACAGGAACACCACCTGCTGCCCCCACACACCACCGGAACACAGGAACACCACCTGCTGCCCCCACACACCACCAGAACACAGGAACAACACCTGCTGCCCCCACACACCACCGGAACACAGGAACACCACCTGCTGCCCCCACACACCACCGGAACACAGGAACACCACCTGCTGCCCCCACACACCACCGGAACACAGGAACACCACCTGCTGCCCCCACACACCACCAGAACACAGGAACACCACCTGCTGCCCCCACACACCACCAGAACACAGGAACAACAGCTTTTAAACCGTAACAATAAAAAGCTCAAAAGGCACATTCCTCATCTTCTGACACCACTAACCAGTTTCTGACTGGGCATGGAATGTGGTGCTATGGAGGGTGGTGTGTGTGTGCGTGTGTGGAGGGTGGTGTGTGTGTGGAGGGTGGTGTGTGTGTTTGTGGAGGGTGGTGTGTGACAGCAGGCCTTCCTGGGACAGGAAGGCAGAGGTCACAGGCTAGAGAACACACTAACCCCTGACCCTTGGACCAACACACGAGAAATACACACACACACACATTATCACCCATACACACACATACTATCACATACACACACATACATGCCAAAACTAACGCTCACTCCCAGAAGAGATGTTTTTATTGAGGTGCTCTCACTGCTACACATCCACACCAGGAGGGTGTCATCATCTGCACATTCTGTCCATACAGACGGTGTGTGTGAGTGTGTGTGTATGTGAGAGAGTGTGTGTGTGAGTGAGTGAGAGTGTGTGTGCGTGTGTATGTGAGTGTGTTTTTAGAGAACACTACTGTACACAAGACAGTCAACAAATGGAATCGGGCTTAATCAAAAGGTTGCCGGTTTGATTCCGGCCATGCTAAATTACGTTGTGTCCTTGGGCAAGACATTTCACCCTACTTGCTTCGGGGGAATGTCCCTGTACTTACTGTAAGTCGCTCTGGATAAGAGTGTCTGCTAAATGACTAAATGTAAATGAAAATGCTTTTCATTTACTCACAGGCTAAACTTTGTCCGTCTGTCTGTCTGCACATCCCAGCCCTTTGTAGTTCTCTGTAGTGCTGACTCATGGCCCACTGGGTGAAGGCCATGCCCCTCTGGCCGTTTGACTCTCATTGTCAACGCGGCATTTCAGAGGTGTGCAAACACCACGCTTTCAGCCCCACTCACATAAGCCAGGCCTCACAAACGGCAAACACTGGCTTTCAGGGGTCAACAGTCTGTCTGTCTGTCGAAGAAAGAATGTCTCACAACAGACCGAGAGGAGAGAGAGAGGAAGAGAAACAGAGAGAGAGAGGAAGATAAACAGAGAGCAAGACAGAACCAAAACAGAGAGCAACAAAGCAATAAAGAGAAAGACAAAGAAATAGAGAGGAAGAGAGAGAGAGAGAGAGAGAGAGAGAGAGAGAGAGAGAGAGAGAGAGAGAGAGAGAGGTGATCTTCCACAGAACTCGGTCCAGTGCAGCTCTGAGCCAGAGCTCTCTGAGAGGAAGATCCCTGCCTGTAATCACCCACAGATTTACGACGCAGGGAGGGGGAGCTGAAGTCTGTTGACATTCCCAACCCCAGCAGACCTCAATATAAAACCTCACTCCTTCCAAAAATCATAAATGTTTTTTGCTAAGAGTCTGTGAACTGTGTTTGCTGTTTTTAGATCAGCGAGATGCTATTCAGGAGAGATAGATTCAAGCTGAATCTAATTTCATGCATTTTTCCCCTGTGAAACTGTCCTCTCTCTATCTGCTAAGCTCTAAGTGGACGACGCAGCATGGAACAGCACATCCTCATTGACACAGCCTCAGTAACACAGCCTCAGTGACACAGCCTCAGTAACACAGCCTCAGTGACACAGCCTCAGTAACACAGCCTCAGTAACACAGCCTCAGTAACACAGCCTCAGTGACACAGCCTCAGTGACACAGCCTCAGTAATACAGCCTCAGTAACACAGCCTCAGTGACACAGCCTCAGTAACACAGCCTCAGTAACACAGCCTCAGTAACACAGCCTCAGTGACACAGCCTCAGTGACACAGCCTCAGTAACACAGCCTCAGTAACACAGCCTCAGTAACACAGCCTCATTAACACAGCCTCAGTGACACAGCCTCAGTGCAACAGTCTCAGTAACACAACCTAAACCATCTGACAAGGAGCAAAACGGCCATCACAAACCCAAGGAATGCTGCTGGAGACAGAACACTCCTGTGGGGACAGGCTGTCTCCACACTCAGCTGGAGACAGAACACTCCTGTGGGGACAGGCTGTCTCCACACTCAGCAGGAAGCTGGATACAGCAGGCAGGCACATCTGCCTCTTCCTACTGTTTGTAAGTGGTGTCAGTGCGTCAACTCTTACTATCTTGAGAGAGATTGGAGGCCGGAGAGGACCGGGGTCCCCCTCCAGATTGGAGGCCGGAGAGGACCGGGGTCCCCCTCCAGATTGGAGGCCGGAGAGGACCGGGGTCCCCCTCCAGATTGGAGGCCGGAGAGGACCGGGGTCCCCCTCCAAATGAAACTGAGCGGAGGGGAGCGCTCCCTGCTGAGACAAGAACATTCCTCAGTGTTTCAGTCTGACCTGAGAGCACACAGCAGCATCACACACAGGGACAGGGAGGCCCAGCGGAAGCAGAGAGGGAGGGGGAGAGGGACAGAGGGGGGGAGAAAGGGAAAGAGAGAGATAGAGTGAGGTGGGGATGGAGAGAAGGAGAGGAAGAGAGAGATAAAGAGTGATGGAGCAGAGGAGAGATTTGGAGACTAAAATAAAGAATGACAACAAACACACTATCATGAAACCCCCTAACCATCCCTCTCTAAACACAGCTAGCCCTAACCCCATCATGAAACCCCCTAACCCTAACCCACTCTTAACACAGCTAACCCCCACCCTCTCCAAACACAGCTAACCCTCTCCAACTGAGAGGTTGTTTGGATCTCAGATGGATGTCCTCTGTTTGCTTCCCAGCCATATGGACGAGGCTTAGTGGGGACTGAGTGATCTGACTGCACTGTCCATTACTGAGTCCCATCACTGCTGGTTTACCAACACACCAACTTCTGACATCACTCTGTCCAGCGCTAAGAGGATTACTACAGAGTTTGGGCCATGTTGGAGATTCATATGCACGTAGCATTTATATCCCAAAGTATCCTCAATATATGTTCTCTCATGAAAAAACTGATTACTGGCCGCATGGGAACCCAGAATTACAGTTGTAATTCCCTCAGCTCTAATCCCCCTCCAGTAGTTCTGTGTTTAATCCCCCAGGTAGTTCAGGAGCTGGCCAGCAACATCACATCAAACCAGTGAACATTTATTTTATCAGCAGCTAGCTGTTAGCAGTACTGTATTAGCAGTACACAAAGTCAGAGCCCATCACTGTAAATAATAATTTGTTCTTAATGATCTTGCCTGGGTAAATAAGGTTAAATAAATAAAAAATTACTGTAAAAGTACTGTAGTAGCAGTGCTGTAGTAGCAGTACTGTATTAGCAGTACTGTAGTAGCAGTACTGTAGTAGCAGTGCTGTAGTAGCAGTGCTGTAGTAGCATTGATGTAGTAGCAGTACTGTAGTAGCAGTGCTGTAGTAGCAGTACTGTAGTAGCAGTACTGTAGTAGCAGTACTGTAGTAGCAGTGCTGTAGTAGCAGTACTGTAGTAGCAGTGCTGTAGTAGCAGTACTGTAGTAGCAGTACTGTAGTAGCAGTGCTGTAGTAGCAGTGCTGTAGTAGCAGTACTGTAGTAGCAGTGCTGTAGTAGCAGTACTGTAGTAGCAGTGCTGTAGTAGCAGTGCTGTAGTAGCAGTACTGTAGTAGCAGTACTGTTGTAGCAGTACTGTAGTAGCAGTACTGTTGTAGCAGTACTGTAGTAGCAGTACTGTTGTAGCAGTACTGTAGTAGCAGTACTGTTGTAGCAGTACTGTAGTAGCAGTACTGTAGTAGCAGTACTGTTGTAGCAGTACTGTAGTAGCAGTGCTGTAGTAGCAGTACTGTAGTAGCAGTGCTGTAGTAGCAGTGCTGTAGTAGCAGTACTGTAGTAGCAGTACTGTTGTAGCAGTACTGTAGTAGCAGTACTGTTGTAGCAGTACTGTAGTAGCAGTAGCAGTGCTGGAACAGCTAGCTAATGACAGTACAGAGAAAATAGTCATCTTAATCTGACCCAGGGAAGGGGAGTTGGGGGCAGGGGGGCAGGGGGGTTAGGCTACATTCCAGCACACACTAATCTCTGTTAGTGGTCCTGCCTCTCTCAGAACCACTGGGCCCCAAGTCTCTATGTTATCAATCCCAATTAAAGACGCTGGTTTAAGACCGGTACCGTTGCCACTAGCAACAGCCCTGCGCCGTCAAGCATTTTGCCACTGAGCAACACCGTCAATGAAGAAGCACTGTGCTCAGATCATCACCCGTCCCTGACAGCAGAAGCGGTTCTGGGGTAAACATGAAAAGGGTTCTCTGGTTCTGGGGTAAACATGAGAAGGGTACTCTGGTTCTGGGGTAAACATGAGAAGGGTTCTCTGGTTCTGGGGTAAACATGAGAAGGGTACTCTGGTTCTGGGGTAAACATGAGAAGGGTTCTCTGGTTCTGGGGTAAACAAGAGAAGGGTTCTCTGGTTCTGGGGTAAACATGAGAAGGGTTCTCTGGTTCTGGGGTAAACATGAGAAGGGTTCTCTGGTAGAACTAATTGCAGGGTTCCCTCCACTAGAGAACGTCCAGCTGGTCTCAGGGCCCGTGCCTCAGCAGGTCAGAGAAGGAGAACCTGATGAGGACGATCAGACGAACATCTAACAACTCTACCATGCTTCAGATACACCAACATACTACACACACCTGACTGAACTAGTCACAACACTAACATACTACACGCACACACACACTCCCGGCTGAGCGACGTAGTCCCACTAGCAGCGGCTGTGTGCCTAGCTGACGGAGGTAGTGTGGTGTTCTTACCCAGCCTGGGGTGGAGCATTCTGGGGCTGTTCACACGGAGTGCATGGTAATCCTGCTCCGTCTCTCTCTTTCTCTTCCGCTCCCTCTGTCCCTCTCTCCTTCTCTCCCTCTCTCTCTCCCGCCTGATAAAGTTTACATTCACAAGGCAGCCCAGCACTCTCCTTTCTCTCCCTCTCTCTCCTTCCTTCCCCTTTCTGGCGTTCTGTCTCTAGTCTGTTGCTCGCTATAGCTCTAAATGCAATCCATGTCACACTGTTTCTCTCTCTCTGTCTCTCTGTTTCTCTCTCTCTCTGTTTCCATTTGTGTTTCTATCTCTCTGTTTCTCTTTCTGTGTCTCCAGCTGTAGTCTTGCCTGCACCGTCCTCCTCTCATCACATACACGTTCCCTCTGCGCTGTGTTTCAGCCTGCCCCGCTCTCTCTCTCCCCGCTCTCTCTCTCTCTATCGCCCTCCCCTCTCTTTCAGCTCTCCCTCTCTCTCTCTCTATCACCCTCCCCTCTCCCTCTCTCTCTCTCGCCCTCCCCTCTCCTTCAGCTCTCCCTCTCTCTCTCTCCCTCTCTCTCTCTCTCTGTCCTGGCTGCGGGAGGGTGAACATGTGTTCAGGAGAGCTACTGTCTCTGGAGGAGCAGCTCTCTGGGGTGGAGCCTGTCAGAGGGGGAGGGGTGCCGGGATGTTAGTGTTGCTGTGTGTGTGTTCATGTGTGTGTGTGTGTGTGTGTGTGTGTTGGGGGTCAACTCCACTGTGAGGACGTGAGCTGGCAAGCGGCACTCAGCTTGTGATGATTCTCTGACTGAAGCTCTTTTCATGGTGGAGAGAAAGAGAGAGAGAGAGAGAGACAAAGGGAGAGTGAAAAAAAAGAGAGAGAGAGAGAGAGAGAGAGAGAAAGAGAGGAGAGAGAAAGAAAGAAAGAGAGAGGAAAGAGAAAAGAAAGAAAGGAGAAAGAGAGAAAGAGAGGAGAGAGAGAGAAAGAAAGGAGAAACAGAGAGATACAGAGAGAGAGAGAGAGAGAGAGAGAGAGAGAGAAAGGGGAGAGAGAGACAGAGAGAGAGAGAGAGAGAGAGAGAGAGAGAGAGAGAGAGAGAGAGAGAGAAAGAGAAAGAGAAAGAGAGAGAGAGAGAGAGAGAGAGAGAGAGAGAGAGAGAGAGAGAGAGAGAGAGATAGAGAGAGAGAGAGAGAGAGAGAGAGAGAGAGAGAGAGAGAGAGAGAGAGAGAGAGAGAGAGAGACAGAACATTTATTTTTTCTACCGATTATTTGGCAACATTAATAATATACCAACTTGAACAATAATAACATGGATACAAGTTGTACACCTAGGTGGTGTAATTACACTTATGTATATGTTTAACTACCGTGTGTGTCTCTCTGTATGTGAGTGTATGAAATATAAGTATATATAAGGCCATGATTTATATTGATTAATATTTCTGTAATTCTACTGTTGCTTTGGCAATATGAACAATTGTTGTTTTCATGTTAGAGAGAGAGAGACAGAAAGATACAGAGAGAAAGGAAAACAGAGAGAGAGAGAGAGCGAGAGCAAGAGCGAGAGAGAGAGAGGAGAAAGGACCCCCCCCTTCCCGGCCCCCCCCCCCCCCCCCCTCCCGGCCCATCTGCTGTGATCACCATCAGTCTCAGCTGAACGGCTGTGACAAACGCAGCTCTGAGCAGGGGGAGAGAGAGGGGAGAAAGGGGGGAGAGAGAGGGGAGAAAGGGGGTTCCTTCTATTGTCTCCTCCCCAACAGGACGTGTCAGTAAAAGCGGGGGCGGGTCCTGGGGGTGTGAGGGGAATTAAAGGGGTCTTGAAGACTAAGCCTTCAGCTGAGAGGACGAAGAGAGCCGGGAACCAATCAGAAGCCCTCTGCCCCACATTCACCGTACTAAATGAACAATTACGCTAATCACACAAGCCATTTGTAGCTCACACACACAACGGACAGAGCTGACACCTCTTGCTTCTTTTAGAGCAGAGTGGAGGTTAGATGTACTGTAAACACACACGTGCACACAGCACGCACGTGCACGCAGCACACACGTGCACGCAGCACACACGTGCACAAACGTGCACGCAGCACACACGTGCACAAACGTGCACGCAGCACACACATCTACTTTTTGCCACGTCAGCTCATGTTTGTATTATTGGATTGTCTTGTATTACCACAGAGATCAACATTCATCACAATAAACACTCAGGAAGTCTCCTTGATTGTGATTAGGTTGACTGGGACAGAAACATCATGCGTCCAGATAATGAGGTTTATCAGAAGAGCAGCCTCTGATCTGCATACGGGCAGAGAGCATCTGGCCAATCAGCTCACAGGGTCCCTCACGACACAAAAGATGAATGGAGTCAGCCGTAACTAGGGCACATGTAGCATAATCATGAAATATTAAAGAAAGCTCTTTCCTAATTGAATAAACAGAAGCAGGGAGACACTGAGTGCTGAATCCCTGACATGGAGGACTGGGACTCCAGAAGCTCCTCCCTCCCTCACTGTGTCTCTCCCTCGCTCTATCTCCCCCTCTCTCTAGTACACATGGCTAGAAGTAAAGAAGCTGACATTACAGCACACTCATGACCAGTTCATTCTGCCAGCGTCTAGGTGTGTGTTCTTAGAATGTTGCTGATAACACACACACACACACACACACCTAAGGGCCTCCGAGACGATGAGCTGATTCACCCTCAACTCTTCCTCACCCTAACCCTCACCCTAACCCTCAGCTCATCCCTCACCCTAACCTCACCCTAACCCTCACCTCGTCCCTCACCCTCACCTCACCCTCACCTCACCCTCACCCCTAACCCTCACCTCACCCTCACCTCGTCCCTCACCCTCACCTCACCCTCACCCTAACCCTCACCTCACCCTCACCTCGTCCCTCACCCTCACCTCACCCTAACCTCACCCTAACCCTCACCTCACCCTAACCCTAACCCTCACCTCGTCCCTCACCCTAACCCCTCACCTCGTCCCTCACCTCCACCAGAAGTGTGTAGTTCTAACAGTGTTTCAGTGGTCAGAGTGGAGGGAAGGTCTGTATTCATGATCGCGTTAACTTCAGTTAGCATTAATTTTGGAAGAAAGAAATGTGTACTGTTCCCTCCAACTGTTCCCTCCAACTGTTCCCTCAAACAGTTGGAGGGGAGTTTTGAGGGGGAAAAAAACTTTTTATTTGAAAATGTCGGCTGCTCCAATTAGAATGGTAAAATACGATCAAAAAAATGCTTGCCTCAGACCGGACCTCTCTCCTCAGACCGGACCTCTCTCCTCAGAATCCAGGCTGTGATTGTATGACTGATCTGCATGTTTGTATGTTTGACTGCAGCTTCACTACATCTGGAAGGTGAGGAGAGAGAGAGAGAGAGAGAGAGAGAGAGAGAGAGAGAGAGAGACAGACAGACAGACAGAGAGGAGAGAGGGAGAGGGGAGAAGAGACAGAAAGAGAGGGAGAGAGATAGAGGGAGCAGAGAGAAGAGACAGAGAGAGAGGAGGACCGAGAGACAGGCAGACAGACAGGAGAGAGGGGAGAGGAGAGGAGAGAGAGAGATCCATCTCAGGTGCTTGGAGATGTAGAGGATTCTGACACATGGAGATGTGGTGGAGCAGAGCCTGCCCTGTAAAGGAGGGATCAGTCTCTGCTCAAGGAGACCACACAGACCCCAGAAGAACAGGAGGTCTCAGGGAAGCTTAGCTTTATCACATTATAGCATTAGGACTGGTCAACTTATCCTATTAAACTTGTAAGTTCCCCTGGCCTTGGCCTGAGTAGAGAGGCAGAGAATCAACTTTCTTGGTTGGTGAGGGGGCAGGGTTGGTGAGGGGGCAGGGTTGTTGAAGGGGGTTGGTGAAGGGGGCAGGGTTGGGCAAGGGGGCAGGGTTGGTGAGGGGGGTTGGCGAGGGGGCAGGGTTGGTGAGGGGGGTTGGCGAGGTGGCAGGGTTGGTGAGGGGGCAGGGTTGGTGAGGGGGGTTGGCGAGGGGGCAGGGTTGGTGAGGGGGGTTGGTGAGGTGGCAGGGTTGGTGAGGGGGGTTGGTGAGGGGGGCAGGGTTGGTGAGGGGGCAGGGTTGGTGAGGGGGGTTGGCGAGGGGGCAGGGTTGGTGAAGGGGGTTGGTGAGGGGGGCAGGGTTGGCGAGGGGCAGGGTTGGTGAAGGGGGTTGGTGAGGGGGGCAGGGTTGGTGAGGGGGGGTTGGCGAGGGGGCATGGTTGCTGAGGGGGCAGGGTTGGGTGAGGGGGGTTGGCGATGGGGGCAGGGTTGGTGAAGGGGGTTGGTGAGGGGGGCAGGGTTGGTGAAGGGGGTTGGTGAGGGGGGCAGGGTTGGTGAGGGGGGTTGGCGAGGGGGCATGGTTGGTGAGGGGGCAGGGTTGGTGAGGGGGGTTGGCGAGGGGGCAGGGTTTGGTGAAGGGGGTTGGTGAGGGGGGCAGGGTTGGCGAGGGGGCAGGGTTGGTGAGGGGGCAGGGTTGGTGAGGGGGCAGGGTTGGTAAGGGGGGTTGGCGAGGGGGCAGGGTTGGTGAAGGGGGTTGGTGAGGGGGGGCAGGGTTGGCGAGGGGGCAGGGTTGGTGAAGGGGGTTGGTGAGGGGGGCAGGGTTGGTGAGGGGGAGTTGGCGAGGGGGCATGGTTGGTGAGGGGGGTTGGCGAGGGGGGCAGGTTGGTGAGGGGGGTTGGCGAGGGGGCAGGGTTGGTGAGGGGGTTGTGTGAGGGGGGCAGGGTTGGTGAGAGTCAACCCTTCTGGTCCACCTGATGTTGACACTGGAGGATGAAAAGCTGCTGTTTGTTTTTGTCAGGAAAGTGCTTCTTGTTGATGGAGGAGAGGCGGGCTAAGAGGGAGGAGGGATATGAGAAGAAATCGAAGCAGATAGTAGATGCTTCTAAGAGAATAGCCCAGAGAAAGTAAAGCTGTAATTTTAAGTGTTGTTCTATCAAATCTAAATAAAACATGTTTTGGTTTTAAATCATAACATTAAATACAATTGTGTTTTCGGGATTTAACAATGGTACATGCAAAGTTCCATGACAATCACTCCCTCAAACGTGTGTTAATATGACAACAGTGAAACAGTAAATAATAAATTCCAGGAATAAACAGGAGAACAGGAAAAGGTCATAAAACAAGGAAGTCCAAGATGAGTGGAATGTAAGTGTCTCTCCTTCCTCCCTCTGGAGGATTGATGGCCTCCATATTCAGAAGGTTAGAGGGTGGGAGGGCGTGATTTCTCTACAATGCAGTGATGAGACACCGTCTAATGAGGGGAGGAGGCCTCCACAGCACAGCTTTCTGCTCCAGATGAACAAAAGACTTTATGGTGTCATCCATCACTGTCACCGTCCTGTTCTGCCAACATCCCAGGGAAAACAGGAACCAAACCACAGCCAAGTCATCCATCTGCAAAAGTCTCCATCACAAAGATGTGTCTTTATACCGATCCTTGTCTTCCCTCCATGGAAACGTGCACTGGCTGTCCTGACTCCACAGGGGGGATCTGACACTGTCGTATAAGAGGGAGATCTCCTCTGTGTGTGTCTATGTGTGTGTGTGTGGCAAGTAGTTAGGGGCGTCAGGAAGGACAATCCCCTGTATTACATCACTTCCTAGGTGAGGGACCCTGGGTGAGGGACCCTGGGCTGGTAAACACTGGGGTCAGAAGCCCCTCATTCTCCTGTACCCCCTGCACCTCCCACCTAGGGACCCCTACGCAACCTCTCACACACACACACACACAGACCCCCACCTGCCCACTCAGGGGGGAAATAACCCCAGAGAAGGGGGGCCACCAACACCATTGAGATGGAAAGAAGCAGCACAATGGAGGGGTGAAGTTTAAGAAATGGTCTCTCTTCTCTTGTGGACGTTGTGTCACTGTGAGGACTGAGATGGAGTGCCAAGGTCATTAGATGACGTGATAAATGCCCCAGGCCAGCCAAACACTGGGCTAAAAACTCTACTCTTTTGTCACGTTTAGTGGGTTTGACCCAAAGCAGCATTTCTCAAGTCTACACACAAAGCTTGTCTCCTAAAACATTGTTTCAGATGCCGCAGCGGTGGAATGGAGAATCTACCAACACAACACACATCTGTCAAACAAATCTCCCTACCACCTCACCCCTCTCCTTACCTCTGCACCCTTCTTCCTTACCCCTCTCCTCACCTCTCTCCTTACCTCCTCACCCCTCTCCTTACCTCCTCTCCGCTCCTCCTCACCCCTCTCCGCTCCTCCTCACCCCTCTCCTTACCTCCTCACCCCTCTCCGCTCCTCCTCCAGCTGGTGAAGAAGCTCCTCGATGTATCTGTTGGAGTCCTCCTGTGAATAACAACACAGGACAAACCTGGTCAGCACGGAAACAGGAATAAAACAAACCAAAACACTTGCGCTCAACCACACAAGATTATGACTTAAACCTTAAACCAGACCCCAGACATCCACCCCTCCAGACCCTAACCCCTCCAGACAGAGAGAGAGAGGAAAGGGTAACTCCAGAAGCTCCTCATGGTAAGTCCTTGAGGCCATGCAGCACACCAGCTGTGTCATGTCAAGAGGGAATCGCCACACTCAACTAAACGTGTGCTACTGAATTACAGCTTGGACCCAATGAGCTGAGACCAGGATGGAAAAACAGATGTTCAGCTTATTTGGCTTGTCCTAATGATTTGCTTCTCTAAGACCTGACTGTATAAAACAGAAGAAGGGAGGGGGAGGGGTGTAAGAAATAGGCCACAAAAGCGTAGTATTCCACATGTGAGCTGAGCAGAGAGCAGTGGTGAGAGTGACTGTGATTGCTAATGAATAACCAGATAGCGTTTTGGCGGCTAGCGCGGCTCTCATGACCGATACTAATGAACTTGATGTAATCTCTCCAGCTCCTGACAAATCTCCGAGCCAGACCACTATCTCAGCAGGACAGATGCCTGGCATTGATTTCCTAGACTTCAGTCATGTGCTCTCAGGGTGTAATTTAATTAAATGACGGGGATTTCCTCAGGGACATGAACAAGCAGTGTCCAAGACTCCCTTCATGGATGCTGTAAACAGAATCAATGTCCTGTTAGCTATAGCCTGTTCTGGCCTGTGAAAGTACAGGTAAAAATTGATCAAAACAACGTATAAATATTAGTGGTGGGTATATATTCATTTTTTTAATCTAGATTAATCTCACTGTAATCTATGCGTTAATCTAGATTAATCTAGATTAAAATGGCTCATTTGAATTCCGCCGAAGGCATTCAGAATATGTGTGCTACCCAAATAATGACTAAAAGTAAGTCTTTGAGAACGGGTTTCTCAAACCAGGTGGCGCATTAGACCAGGAGCTCATCTCCTGTTTCCAAAATACATCACAAACTGCTTGAGAAAGCTGTTCTACTATGATAATTGGTGATGAAAATAAATTATGTTCAATAAGATGTACTTGTGTTTATTTACTGTTTATTAGATTAGCTTGGCTGATAGAGCTGTGGTGACGGGCTTGCCTGGGTTGCACTCAAACGTAGTTTGACGACGACTCTTCGCCTGCGCTAACCTACATCAGTGCTTGGCCCGGCATCTTCCGCATTAGCTAAGGGATGCTTTGCGTTTAGGTGGTATTTGAAACTAGCGTCTGCTAAATGACTAAATGACTAAATGTAAACTGGAATAACTCCTACAGTAAACTAATTCCGCATAGCACAAGGCGCAAACAACCTTAGTCTTGTCGAGGTTTCCATTCTGAAGCTTCTTAAAAATACATTTTCCCTGAAGCAAACCAGGAGGTTTCATAGCTGCATCGATGTTAGCACGTCACGTTTGATGTGATAATTTCATACACAAGGCATACACACAGGTTCAAAGACTCGTTCTCGCCCTCTACAGTGCAATTCGGCTAGGTATACATCCGCGCTGAAATATCAAGGTGAAAGTCATCATAGCTTGCGTAGTATAGACCCAGCTCCCAACCCAACTTTGAGAATAGATTAACGGCGATATTTTTTTTATCGCCGTTAAGAGTCACAGCGCGTTAACGCGCGTTAACGCCGATAACGGCCCACCACTAATAAATATATATATAATCTGACCGCTGCATTGCTATTCAGTAATATGACAGATGCAGTACAGCTGTTCGAATGTTGCAGTAGCAGCAGCGTGCTTGGGGGTGTGTGTGACGTGTGTGTGTGTGTGTGTGTGTGTGTGTGTGTGTGTGTGTGTGTGTGTGTGTGTGTGTGTGTGTGTGTGTGATTGGGTTGGCAGGTTATTGGTCATGTGAAGACAGTCTCTCCCTGCCTCCCTCATCAGGGTTGAAATCCAGCTCTGGTCCTCTCCCTCATCAGGGTTGAGGTCCAGCTCTGGTCTTCCTCTCCCTCATCAGGGTTGAGGTCCAGCTCTGGTCCTCTCCCTCATCAGGGTTGAGGTCCAGCTCTGGTCTTCCTCTTCCTCATCAGACAACCAGTCCATGCTGAAATCCCTCAGATAACCTTAGAGGGGCGCCAGGGGCAACCACTCCCGTTTCCGGGGGAAGGGTTGCTATGGCGAGCGTAGTGGGGTCTGCGGACACCAGCCTGCCTCCTCAGACAAACATGAGCCCCTCACAGCTGTCCATAAAGGGACAATGCACGTTTTTATCATGGCTTTCTGGTAGAAGGGTGGAGCCAGCGCTGGGGAGGAGCCAGCGCGGGGGAGGAGCCAGCGCAGGGGAGGAGCCAGCGCGGTGGAGGCTCAGTGGGGGAGGAGCCAGCGTGGGGGAGGAGCCAGCGTGGGGGAGGAGCCAGCGCGGTGGAGGCTCTCTGGGGGAGGGTTCCACACTTGCATACCTGTCCAGAGTGCTGAGGAGTGGGATTACCTGTCTGGACAAAGACAGCCTGTTCCTCCTGCAGGGGGTTCCTGCTGCTTATCAGATGTTCCCTGGTCTCTCAAGCCCACACACACACACAGTCTCCACTCCCAGGTTTCTCTCTCCCCACATCAACACCGAGCCACAGACAGGAATCCAAATCCTGCAGATTATCTTTCCAAACACGAAGATAAGTCCCAGCCTCACCAGGCCTCTCTCCCCTCTTGTTCATACAGGGGCATTCATGCCTGCTGCTGAACACTGACAAACTGTTCACCATGCAAATCACCCCGCAGAGAAAACATACTCTCCCTGCAGTCCGGCACTGCTACAGAGCTACCTGTGTCAAGACCAAGCACACGCTAGCAACACGCCTGTTGCAGCAGAACTGACCCTCCCTCCAGAGGGGAAACTCTAACTAGGGAGGAGCTCCAAAGGAATGTGTGTCAGAAAAATAAACACAGTGGTATTCACCCCAGGGTCCATGTTTCCAACCATAACAGGAATGTGGAGGGCGTGTCTGGGACTGTCTGTCAGTGACCAGCAGCCTTACTATCGTCTGGGGACTCATCCACGACCAGGTGTGTTTAGACCGGGAGGGGGGATGACGGAAATTAAAAGGAAACCTGGCAACCCAGAATAATGCCCCCTTAGAGAGAGAGAGAGAGAGGGGGGGAGGGGGGAGGGAGGGAGGGAGGGAGGGAGGGAGGGAGGGAGGGAGGGAGGGAGGGAGGGAGGGAGGGAGGGAGGGAGGGAGGGAGGGAGGGAGGGAGGGATAGGAAGACAGTGAGCTAGATGGACTGACAGAGAGAGACAGAGACAGAGAGACCAGAGGAGATCTGACAGAGGATAGGGGATCAGGTAACAGGGCTGGTGTTGAACAGATGTCTCTTCAGCAGGGATCCTGGGCTTCTGTTTGCCCCAGCCATGACCAGGGGAAGCTGTTGTCCATCTCTACGAGAACAGGCGTGACTCAGTTCAGGGTCTAAGAGTCTTAAATAAGCAGCTGATGGAAGAGAGAGAGAACATCCACCTGAACAAGAGAGAAAGGAAGTGAACCCTAACCCTCACAGAGTCTCTCTGAGGCAAACATCCATAGTGACCAGACACAACACACAACATTCATAGTGACCAGACACAACACACAACATCCATAGTGACCAGACACAACACACAACATCCATAGTGACCAGACACAACACACAACATCCATAGTGACCAGACACAACACACAACATCCATAGTGACTAGACACAACCCACAACATCCAGCTAGCAGGTGTTCAATGACTACTGAATGACTAAGGGCAGCTAGTGTCAGGTTTATGACAGACTGTTTCATCCCCAGTCTGTCTCCCTGGGCAGTCTGTCTCCGAGTCCAGGCATGTGCTGGGCAGATGTGGAGGTGAGACACATTCCTGGGGAAAGCACTCGAGCCCGTCAGCAATATTTACAACCATTTAAGCTAAATCTATCTAAGGACCATTGTGGAAGAATCAGACAATGTGTTGTTTGTGCCAGCACCATCGATGTTTCCCGGGGAAACAGATCTGTGGGTTATGTTTCAACCTGATTGTCTGTGTTCTCCAGGAATGTGTTCAGGAGGTTTCTGGTAGTAAGGGGGGGGGGGGGGGGGGGGTAATGGGGGTGTATGCTAATGTGCCACCAGGACTGTGTTTGTTGTGGCTCCTGTCATCTCTCCATGCCTCTCATGCTCATCACACCCATGTCTCCTGCCTTCAGTGACAGTGACGGACAACTGTAAAGTAACATCATGGGCTACTGGTTTCACAGGTTGTGTGAGTGTGTGTGCAAGCGTTGAGGCCAGAAAGGTTATCTTGGATGAGGAATGGGAAATGCAGGAAATGATTATTGTCCTGAACTTTGACCTCTGAGAGGACTCTGTGAGGTCATGAATACCAGGCTGTCTGAAGGGTGCAGTGTGACTGACAGCTAACAGACTCTCTGGAGTAGCCTCTCCCCTCCAGCCTCTCCCCTCCAAGCCTCTCCCCTCCAGCCTCTCCCCTCCAGCCTCTCCTCTCCAGCCTCTGAGGATGTTACACAACTGTGGTAGAGGTACGTAAATTGTCAAATAACATTAACATTTTTACACTATATTAATTTACACTATATTAAGTTGCCACAGACACACACACACATAGTGCATATCAGAAGTCCAGCAGTAGATTAAGGTTCAGACGTGAGTGTTTTTAACAGTGTTTCAGTGGTCAGAGCTGAGGTTCTAACAGTGTTTCAGTGGTCAGAGCTGAGGTTCTAACAGTGTTTCAGTGGTCGGAGTTGAGGAGCTGCCACAGCAGAACAGCACAGCTGCTTCACACATTTTTTCACTTGAAATAAACGAGGACAAACTTCCCTCAACCTCTCCGTCAGGAATGTGAAGATATCCCGTCTGCTATGTACCCCCACACTAATGACCGCTGTCATCTACTCAAGTGGAGGTCTATTTTTAGCGGCCATGTTTGTTTGATTGATTCCAGATAGGCCGTGGGGGGGTGGGGAGACAGAGCTGCTGGTTCTGCTGCTTTAGAGAGGATGTCCCTGTTCCAGGGTGAAGCAGCCCGGCTGTTCCAGGGTGAAGCAGCCCGGCTGTTCCAGGGTGAAGCAGCCCGGCTGTTCCAGGGTGAAGATGCCCGGCTGTTCCAGGGTGAAGATGCCCGGCTGTTCCAGGGTGAAGATGCCCGGCTGTTCCAGGGTGAAGATGCCCGGCTGTTCCAGGGTGAAGATGCCCGGCTGTTCCAGGGTGAAGATGCCCGGCTGTTCCAGGGTGAAGATGCCCGGCTGTTTCTGGGTCTAAGAAGTCTGTGAGTTGTGACTGGTGTGCTGATGCCTGCTGTGAGATCTCATCTACAGGACGTCTGTCTCCCCCACGACAACAACACCGCAGCACGGTCAGTATTTGTTTACCTAGCGAAGCCTCTTCATCTGGGTCATTCATGTGGTGGATTTAATCCCTGCTGGAACACGTGGAGAGAGAGAGAGAGAGAGAGAGAAAGAGAGGGAGAAGAGAGAGGGAGAGGGAGAAGAGAGAGAGAGAGGGAGAAGAGAGAGGGAGAGGGAGAAGAGAGAGAGAGAGAGAGAGAGAGAGAGAGAGAGAGAGAGAGAGAGAGAGAGAGAGAGAGAGATGTGTCTTGAGACCAAAGGAATGCTTCTCTGTTCTGTCAGACCCACTGAAGTCACGACATGAGACAGGAAGTAGGTCAGAGGAGCTGCAGAATGATTCAGCCAGGAGCCCCTCACCCCTCTAACTCTCATTATGCTGATGCTGGCTATCAGGGAGGCAGGGAGGCAGGGGTGAGGGAGGGAGGCAGAGAGAGGCAGAGAGAGGGAGGGACTGACTTCTGACCCCGGGTCCCAACCCCTTCCCCCCTCCCTCCCTCCCTCCCTCCATCCCTGAGGCTGCTCACCTGAGGCCCACCTCGCTGCACACACACACCACACACACACCACACACACACCACACGCACACACATACACACACAGCAGTAAGAGTCATTCCAGACCACCAGCTGCCTCACCTGGAAGGTGTGTGTGTTTAAGTACCTAGGGACGGAAGCGTTTACTGAGTGTGTTCTAGGAGGTTCCATCAGCCGGTCCAGACACCAGCACCTCTGATCACCTGCTGATCACTGAGAAACCTGTCATCAAACACATACTTTACAGTTCATCCAGGCTTTCATCAGCTGTTTGCAGTTCAGGTCCTGGCCTAACCCTAACCCTGACTGAAGTGTATGTGTTCTTAAACCTGACTGAGGTGTGTGTGTTCCTAACCCTGACTGAAGTGTGTGTGTTCCTAACCCTAACCCTGACTGAGGTGTGTGTGTTTGTTCCTAACCCTGACTGAGGTGTGTGTGTTCCTAACCCTGACTGAGGTGTGTGTGTTCCTAACCCTGACTGAGGTGTGTGTGTTCCTAACCCTGACTGAGGTGTGTGTGTTCCTAACCCTGACTGAGGCTGAAAGGCAGAGCAGCTGATACAACCATCACACATAAAGTCAGACACGCCAATCTCCAAACACACAACCACACAAACACACGCTCTGACTGAACTCCAGCTTCCAGCGCTGCATGAATAATATATACCTTCATTGGGGGAAAGTAGGGGAATGCAGAGCTCAAATTCAGCTGTTTAAAGGTAATAAGGCAAGCTCAAACGAGGGCAAAGTTAATTAATCATCCATGACTTCCTATTCAAGGCTGGGTGACGACTGCAGCTGCAGGGTGTTAGCATATGCTACGTAGAGCAGCCAGCCAGCCTCCACACACACACACACACACACACAGTCAGCCAGCCAGCCAGCCTCCACACACACAGCCAGCCAGCCAGCCTCCACACACACAGCCAGCCAGCCAGCCTCCACACACACACACACAGTCAGCCAGCCAGCCTCCACACACACACACACACACACACACAGTCAGCCAGCCAGCCTCCACACACACACACACAATCAGCCAGCCAGTTAGCCAGCTTCCACACACACACAATCAGCCAGCCAGCCTCCATACACAGGAATGTTTAGACCGTTAAAAACAAACGTGTCAAGTTAGCACAGGGCGGGTGGTAGTGGGGGGGGGGGGGGGTGGGGGTGGTCTCAGAGTAGCAGGGTGAAACATGCATCCCAGCCTCTCCACCTCTTGGTCACAGAGGAGCCTAACCCTCCCAGAGGATCCTCACCCTCCCAGAGCATCCTCACCCTCCCAGAGCATCCTCACCCTAACCCTCACAGAGCATCCTCACCCTCCCAGAGCATCCTCACCCTCCCAGAGCATCCTCACCCTAACCCTCACAGAGCATCCTCACCCTCCCAGAGCATCCTCACCCTAACCCTCACAGAGCATCCTCACCCTCCCAGAGCATCCTCACCCTCACCCTCCCAGAGCATCCTCACCCTCACAGAGCATCCTCACCCTAACCCTCCCAGAGGATCCTCACCCTAACCCTTACAGAGCATCCTCACCCTAACCCTCCCAGAGCATCCTCACCCTAACCCTCCCAGAGCATCCTCACCCTCCCAGAGCATCCTCACCCTAACCCTCCCAGAGCATCCTCACCCTAACCCTCCCAGAGCATCCTCACCCTCACCCTCCCAGAGCATCCTCACCCTCCCAGAGCATCCTCACCCTAACCCTCCCAGAGCATCCTCACCCTCACCCTCCCAGAGCATCCTCACCCTCACCCTCCCAGAGCATCCTCACCCTAACCCTCCCAGAGCATCCTCACCCTAACCCTCCCAGAGCATCCTCACCCTCACCCTCCCAGAGCATCCTCACCCTCACCCTCCCAGAGCATCCTCACCCTCACCCTCCCAGAGCATCCTCACCCTAACCCTCCCAGAGCATCCTCACCCTAACCCTCACAGAGCATCCTCACCCTAACCCTCCCAGAGCATCCTCACCCTCACAGAGCATCCTCACCCTAACCCTCACAGAGCATCCTCACCCTCACCCTCCCAGAGGATCCTCACCCTAACCCTCCCAGAGGATCCTCACCCTAACCCTCACAGAGCATCCTCACCCTCCCAGAGGATCCTCACCCTAACCCTCACAGAGGATTCCACTTTAGACACTTTAGGGGGAAAAACCTCAGAAGCTCATGTTTTCACAGAAACACAAATCACCTCTCAATCCTTCCACAGAAGATGGGGGGAATTTCCTCTCTCCAGATAGAAGTCAAATGGGAGTCAGGTGGCTGAGCGGTTAGGGAATCGGGCTAGTAATCAGAAGGTTGCCAGTTCGATTCCCGGCTGTTCCAAATGATGTTGTGTCCTTGGAAAAGGCACTTCACCCTACTTGCCTCGGGGGAATGTCCCTGTACTTACTGTAAAAGTCGCTCTGGATAACAGCGTCTGCTAAATGACTAAATGTAATTGTAAATGTAAAGCCTTGTCTCATCTGAAACTCATTCCTACTCTCCTCCTCCTCTCCTCTCCTCCATCCCAGGACACACTACCCAACACAGCTAGACACTATTAAGAAGGAGGAAGAGAGAAGGATGAGGAGAAAGATGAGGAGAAGAGGATGGAGGATGAGGAGAGAAGTAAGAGGAGATAAGAGGATGATGATGAAGTACTCACCAGAAGCAGCTCCAGAACAGGAATGTTGGAAACGTTCCTGCATATCGATACCATGGCAGCATGGTCCATTCTAGCCCCTCTCTCTTTCCCTCTCACTCTCACAGTCTATGTCTACATATGCCTACAGAATTGTTTCTCTTTCTCTCTCCTCCTCACCCTCTTTTTCAGGCGGTGTGTGTGTGTGTGTGTGTGTAGGGAGTAGCAGGTGTGTTGTGTGTTAATGTGAGCATGGTCATCAAACATTAACAAAGTTACCCCTGAATCTCTGACCTGTTTCCTGCCCCTGCCTCCTCCCTGCTCCCCAAGTCTGCCTCTGTGCATGCGTGCATGCGTTAATGCGTGCGTGTGATTGAGCAGTGCAATGGGAACTGACAGCCAGACTCAGTGAATGAACTGACATTTGCCTCTGGAATACTCTCCTCAGAAAGATAGAGGAACACTCGACAAAGAGAGAGAGACAGAGAGAGAGAGGGAGGAATGAGACAGATAGAGAGGAAGAGGGGGGGGGAGAGAGAGAGAGAGAGAGAGAGAGAGAGAGAGAGAGAGAGAGAGAGAGAGAGAGAGAGAGAGAGAGAGAGAGAGAGAGAGAATGACACAGTGAAATGGAACGGTTAAATAGTCATTTGAAATAATCAAGTCTCCTCAATGAATTCTCTCGCACAGAATTTTCCTCTGGATATTGAATGAGAAAGTATTGGTAGTCCTCCCATGCCTGATGCAACATGTTGCCCCAACATTCCTACATAAACTCAGCCTATACAGCTCATTTTCTGTAAGATGAGTGTTAAGAAAGGCGCCCCCCATATAAGCTGTATTATTATTGTTATAATGAAGGAGGTGACTGTGTGCTCGTGTCTGAGAGGGATGAGGTCTTCAGAGTGATGAGGTCTTCACAGGGATGAGATCTTCAGAGGGATGAGGTCGTCAGAGGGATGAGGTCTTCACAGGGATGAGGTCTTCAGAGGGATGAGGTCTTCAGAGGGATGAGTGCTACAGAGGGATGAGGTTTTCAGAGGGATGAGGTCTTCAGAGGGATGTGAAGACATCTTCAGAGGGATGAGGTCTTCAGAAGGGTTAAGGTCTTCAGAGGGATGTGAAGACATCTTCAGAGGGATGAGGTCTTCAGAGGGATGAGGTCTTCAGAGGGATGAGTGCTACAGACTCCGGCTGCATTCCAGCCCTCAGATCATCCTCAGCATGTCTCAGCACACGCCTCACCAAGCCCCACCAAGCCTCGCCCAGGAATGTCTGTCGACAGGCCCTGCCTTGCACAACACCACTGAGCTGTGTGTGTGTGTGTTTTTGTTTCTAGGTCATTTTAAATCAAAGCATCATACCGATGCCATCCAGAGCTGACTAATTGTTTTCCATAAAGCGGTGACTCATATCCTAACAAATTACATGTCATTGTGTCATTTGCTCTTGTTTAAGCGATTATTCTGTATTTAGCAATCCCCTGCAACGCCTCCCTCAGCAGCAGTCCCCTGGAACAGAGTAAACATGTCACACGCTCTCAGGGACAAACACTTCCTGAACTTTAACCTCCAAACACGGACAGGTGTAGGAAGCTGCCTTCAACACCTGTGATCACTGGGAACCAATGATGTTCTCAGATCCCAGACCAACATGATCAGGATGTGATCACAGTGTGTGTGTGTGTGTGTGTGTGAAGGAGATGAACCCGGGATGGGCTTAACCCCACCACACCCTCTATCTCCTCTTTCACACACCCACCTCCTCCTCGCTCTCCCCCCTCTCTCTTCCTCCGTCTTTCCCAGCTGCAGGGTGGAGGATGAGGAAGAGGTGGGGGATGAAGAAGAGGGGAGGATGAGGTGGAGAAGGATGAGGATGAGGAGGACTTCCTCACTGACAGATGCTGAGCTCTTCCCCTCTTCTAACAAATCCTGCTAGCTGCCCTTTGCCAGCCTCCTTCATAACCTCCCAGAGCTAGCTAACGCTAGCGTACTATATCTCCACACACAGTGCTAACGCTAGCATACTATATCTCCACACACAGAGCTAACGCTAGTGTACTATATCTCCACACACAGAGCTAACTCTAGCGTACTATATCTCCACACACAGAGCTAACGCTAGCATACTATATCTCCACACACAGAGCTAACGCTAGCATACTATATCTCCACACACAGAGCTTACGCTAGCATACTATATCTCCACACACACAGTGCTAACGCTAGCGTACTATATCTCCACACACAGTGCTAACGCTAGCATACTATATCTCCACATACACAGTGCTAACGCTAGCGTGTTATATCTCCACATACACAGTGCTAACGCTAGCGTACTATATCTCCACACACAGTGCTAACGCTAGCATACTATATCTCCACATACACAGTGCTAACGCTAGCGTGTTATATCTCCACATACACAGTGCTAACGCTAGCATACTATATCTCCACATACACAGTGCTAACGCTAGCATACTATATCTCCACATACACAGTGCTAACGCTAGCATACTATATCTCCACATACACAGTGCTAACGCTAGCATACTATATCTCCACATACACAGTGCTAACGCTAGCGTACGGGTGGGGGTGGGTCCTCCGTGCGGGCGGGTACCGCTCTCTTTAGACAAGAAATACACATGTCATCAAGGGGGGTTTGAAGAATGTGAAACAAGCTAATAAGCAGAAGGTCAGCGATGTCAGCCTGTAAGTGCATGCTGCCGTGAAGGAGCTTGTTAGCTGTCCTGCCAAGGAACACTCACTGCTCAAATGTACTGGATGGATTTACAGTACGATCTTAAGGGATCATGTTATTGTGTTGTTGTATTTACCTGAAAGCAGATGGGGTCATTGGCTTCCTTGATTATCACGTTCTATTGAATGTCATGATACCATATTCACCTTCCTGGCACAGAAAATTAGGAGTACATTTATCACATAGAACAAATAGATTCACAGCTATTCACAACCACGCAGCAAGCGTTTAATCAGTTATGTGTAACACTTGATTATTAACCCCCCTCTGCATGGAGGGATCTCAATTTGTTTGTATTTTCTATTAATTATGTCTGAGTGTGATTGCATGGCTGAACACACAGGAAACACTTCTGGCAGGAAGGAGAGTTTGGTTGATGGAAAACAGCTTTTCAAAGCTTGTAAGAATCTGGGTTAGGCAGCCCTCCAACTGCAATGCTAAACCTCCTATGAAATAAAACTTAGAATAGAGCTTTGAATCTCAACGTAGTAATAATACACATCAACCTCACTACTCTGCTGTTACACCTGCCCCAGCAATGCTGTTACACCTGCCCCAGACCTGCTGTTACACCTGCCCCAGCAATGCTGTTACACCTGCCCCAGCAATGCTGTTACACCTGCCCCAGACCTGCTGTTACACCTGCCCCAGCAATGCTGTTACACCTGCCCCAGACCTGCTGTTACACCTGCCCCAGCAATGCTGTTACACCTGCCCCAGACCTGCTGTTACACCTGCCCCAGCAATGCTGTTACACCTGCCCCAGCAATGCTGTTACACCTGCCCCAGACCTGCTGTTACACCTGCCCCAGCAATGCTGTTACACCTGCCCCAGACCTGCTGTTACACCTGCCCCAGCAATGCTGTTACACCTGTCTCAGACCTGCTGTTACACCTGCCCCAGCAATGCTGTTACACCTGCCCCAGACCTGCTGTTACACCTGCCCCAGACCTGCTGTTACACCTGCCCCAGCGCTGTTGTTACATCTGCCCCAGACCTGCTGTTACACCTTCCCCAGCACTGCCCCAGACCTGCTGTTACACCTGCCCCAGCACTGCCCCAGACCTGCTGTTACACCTGCCCCAGCACTGCTGTTACACCTTGTTCATGCATCGGTAGAGTTATGGTTGTGGTGATCATTTGAATTTCATTTCACAAAACAAAAGTCAGCCCATGGCTCATGTTTGTTTTCATGTTGTGTGGAGGGTGGGGAGGGTGGGGCTGGTCTACACATGGTGGAACTGTAGGAAGAGACATAGCCTAAATACTTCACCACCATTTCATAAGAGACAGGCTGTTTTGTCTTTGGAAGGTGTGGGGAGATTAGCTTCACACAGCAGGTGTGCGTGAATGTGTCAGAGACTAAACATGTACTGACGTTGAGGTTTCGAGGGATTTCTCACTTTGCAGCTAAAGACTGAGGTAAAGGCATTCCAGTGGCTTTAAACCAGGTCTTTACCTTGGCAGACAACAGTGATGACCTGAATTATGTTATATTAACTATGACATGACAAAAATGTGACCCAAACAGACATGAAAGAACAATGCCAAAAATACTTATCTGAACAGGTTTGAACGAGAATTAGCTGGAGGGTAACATGCTTTAGAAATATACAAACGTGAAATGACATAAGTGTTTGACAGACCCAGCCCGTTTACAGGACTAGAACTGGAACATGAGACAGGCCTGTAGCCAGACGGAATGGGAGAAATGTCTGTCTTGTTTTTGTAGATCTGAGGGTCACATCCTCCCAGGAAAAGGAGTGTTTAAAGGTCTGGAAGCTTATCTGTGCCAGGGACCATGCTGGGACCATGCCCATTACACAGACCCACACCCAGGGTCACAAGGGCTGGGACCATGCCCATGTCTCAGCACCAGACCCAGGTCACAGACCCAGGCCACAGACCCAGGCCACAGACCCAGGCCACAGACCCAGGCCACAGACCCAGACCACAGACCCAGACCCAGGCCCAGGCCACCGACCCAGACCCAGGCCACTGACCCAGGCCACAGACCCAGACCCAGGTCACAGACCCAGACCACAGACCCAGGCCACAGACCCAGACCCAGGTCACAGACCCAGGCCACAGACCCAGACCCAGGTCACAGACCCAGACCACAGACCCAGGCCACAGACCCAGACCCAGGTCACAGACCCAGACCACAGACCCAGGCCACAGACCCAGACCCAGGTCACAGACCCAGACCACAGACCCAGGCCACAGACCCAGACCCAGGTCACAGACCCAGGCCACAGACCCAGGCCACAGACCCAGGCCACAGACCCAGACCACAGACCCAGACCCAGGCCACAGACCCAGACCCAGGCCACAGACCCAGGCCACAGACCCAGGCCACAGACCCAGGCCACAGAACCAGACCCAGGCCACAGAACCAGACCCAGGTCACAGACCCAGGCCACAGACCCAGGCCACAGACCCAGGTCACAGACCCAGGCCACAGAACCAGACCCAGGTCACAGAACCAGACCCAGGCCACAGAACCAGACCCAGGCCACAGAACCAGACCCAGGTCACAGACCCAGGCCACAGACCCAGGTCACAGACCCAGGCCACAGACCCAGGCCACAGAACCAGGCCACATAACATACAGAACCTAGGCAATCGTCTAACATAAACTAGAACCTGTTCATAGGGCCCAATGCCAGTCCAACACACACACCAGATCAGAACTGGCCCTCTAGCAGTACTGTATGGCCCACTCCCACTCATAATGAGAGAGAGAGAGAGAGAGAGAGAGAGAGAGAGAGAGAGAGAGAGAGAGAGAGAGAGAGAGAGAGAGAGAGAGAGAGAGAGAGAGAGAGAGAGAGAGAGAGAGAGAGAGAGAGAGAGAGGGAGAGAGGGAGAGAGGGAAGGAGGTAATACATACATGAGCAGATGAACAGACAGCGTGCTGTTAAATTATAAAGCATATCTCAATACCATCCCCACTCAGCACAGTTAATCAGGTCAGAGGACTGGGACTGATCTGAGCCGTGAGAGTCCAATCTCACCATGTTGTTGCTGTCGGTGATAAAACAGGAGTCATATAAATGAAACTGAATGACCATGAACAGGCACACACAGTTCTGTAATGACAACATCGATCGTTTTGGTTTCCACAGCTCCTGACATGTTTGCATTGTGAATCAGAAGACAAATGCTTTCATCCATCACCCCGTTTATGAGACATCGTCTACATCAGACCAATGATGGGAGCAGTGATGGAACACAATGAGGTGGGAAGGCCAATATGCACCCAAACACACGCGCACGCACACACACACACTCTCTCTCTCAACACTGCCTACTAGAAAAGCAGTGCAGTCCTGTATTTACCCTAGCTGGCCTCGTTCACTGAGGTAACCCACAAACACACACCCGTGCACACAACACATGCACACACACATTGCGCAAGTTTCCACTTGTGTGTTGAACAGCTGAACACCGAGAGTAGGCCGTCAATCACACAATGATGTTTAAAAGAGAGGAAAAATAACCTGCTTTCTCTCCACTGCCTGACAGAGGAGAGGAGAGCTTACCCCCAGGGTGTTCTGCAGGGACAGTCTCTTCAGCGTGTCCCTCCTGTGCTGTAGTCTGCTCACAGATGTCCTCTCCCTCTGCATCCTGCCCGGGCCCTGGCGACCCCAGGCGACCCCTGCCCCTGGAGAAGGCCAGGAGAGGAACGGGTGAGGAAAACAAGGACAAAGTCACACTTGAGGCTTGTTCCATGTGGTTCCTGTAGAAAGGCGCCACAGGAATGAGTCAGCAGGACATTCCCCTCAGCAGAGGTCAGAGTCCATGCCTCCCTCCCTGACTCCACACTCCTTCATGACTGAACACCTCCTCTCTCTCCCCCTCGCTCGGTTTATTATTGTGCTCTGCACTGGCCAGATAGTGAGCGGAAGGGTTGCAGGGGTCAGAAGCAGAGATCATCTCTGAGTGGTTACGACGTGAACCCCCCCCCTGACTGGCTGTTGTTGCACCCTCTCCAAACAGAGCTGGGAACAGGCCTGACCTGGCCAATCAGAGCCCAAGGCAGAAGATAAACACTTCACTTCACGCATACTACTCCTTTACAGAGAGCAGGGCTCTCTCTGCTCAGCGTAAACACACAACTTCCTCCTGCTGAAGCAGCTAACCCTGAGGTCAGAGGTCAGGATGTTGAAGGGTCACAGCCTGTCTGACATAGTGAGGTAGGGACCTAGAAACTCAGAAAATACACATTATCATCAAGCTGTCGATATGCCGCCTATAACAGACCTAACTGAAGACACATTTGCTTCTAATGTAAATAAGTATGTTGTCATTTCTGTGTCTGTAGATTTAAATGCTATGAGGAGGAGAGAGGCGGGGCTAACTGCCATGCTTCGGCCGTTTGCAAGCCATGATGTCTCTCAAACAAAAACAATATTGCGCTCGCACGGTCAGAGCTCATTTTG